>NC_037648.1:5192634-5275134 GCF_003254395.2 Apis mellifera
TTATTAATTAGTTTTTTAAATCTTTGTGATTATTTTTACTTTTTTTTATTTAATTTTTTAACATTTAATGTTGCATTTATATTTTATTCAGTTATTAAATAATTGAGCAATAATAATTGAAATAAGATGATAGTTTAACTAATCACTAAGATTGAAAAAAGATATTGAAAAATTTAAAAGAGAGATAAAGCGAACAATCGTATTTTATATAAAATATAACATTATATAAAATGTTATATAAAATATAACATTGTATTTAAAACGAATAATCTTAATAAGTTAAAGAGAATATATGAGAATATATAAAATGAAAATAATTAAAAAAAAAACAAATAATCAATAATAATTTAATATTCCTTAAAATTTCAATAGAATACTTCAATGAAAATACCGATTTTATTAAAAATTGTAGATGATAAATCTATGTTACTAAAGGTATGTACAAACTTTCTTTAATGTTCAGTTTCTTCAGAATTATGATAAAAAATTTAAAAAGAAAATGAAAAAAACTTTTTTTCATAAATAAAATATTTAGAGATATTATAATTTCTAAAGTAACTGAAATTAAATCTAAGTCACTAAGAAATTTGAGAATAGAAAATTTTTTAATGAAATTTAAGAGTTTTAGTTAGTTTTAGCTAATTTTAAATTAATAAATATTTAATAAACATTAATAAAATTTTTAATTTTCTAATAAAAATTCTAATAACTAATAAATAAATTATAGATATAGAAATAAATTATAAATTGGTTGATCTTTTGAAAAAGACAATTCACTTGAATTATATTTGTGATTGATAATTAAAAATATATAAGAGATAATTATAGAGTACTCGATTATTAGAATTTTTATTAGAAAATTAAAAATTTTATTAATGTTTATTAAATATTTATTAATTTAAAATTAGCTAAAACTAACTAAAACTTTTAAATTTCATTATTAAATTTTCTATTCTCAAATTTTTTAGTGACTTAGAGTCAGTATTCGATATTCGAATTTTTTTTAAAAACGACTTAAATTTTTCTAAATTATATAATATATTGAAAAATTGAAGTCGTTTAATTAGACTCTTCATAAAAATGTGCAGATAAATTTCCAATTTGAAAAATTTTTACTCATATATATTCTAATAGATTTCTAATTTCTTTTGAGTTATCTAAATATTGGAGTTATTCAAATATTAATATATTTTCTATCAAATATTTGTTTGAACTATATGGAAGAAGTATATAAGATATTAATTAAAAAAAATTTTTTTTATGTTCAATTAATTTAATGACATTAATTTTATTTGTGTGATGAAGATATTTCCTAAAGAAAATAATTTTCGCTTGACATTTGTGGTAGGTATTTCCAAATATTTTTTATTAATAATGATAAGTTAGAACCGGCTGTGATTTTTTTTCATCAGTCTATAATATCTATGTTAGTTAATTTCTTATTTTCATATGATTTTAGCTATTTGATATTTTGTTGTTGTCAGTTACATCTCCCCAGTTAAAAACACATTGAAAATTATAAAAATGTGAAAATTTAATTTGAAATATTACAAAATTATTTATACATAAATCTCTATATATACAATTATATTTACAATTATATTTATACTTGTCAAATTTACCTAATATATATATATATACATGTAGTGTTATAATATTGATTATAATTTTTTTATTCTCTACAGATTTTTTATTATTTTTTCATTTGTATTTCTCCATTATAAAAAAGTATATCTAATTTAGTAAAATAAAATAATATTCGTTTTTTGGTATTATATTGTTTTTTCATTTATAAAAATGTAACAATTCACAACTTACGAAATGAAAATCTTAATTAAAATCATTTAAGATTATAATTAAATTTGTAACAAAATCAGATATTTCGATATATTTTCCAAATTAAAAATCAAAATTGATTTCGATAACTATTGATAGATATCGAACGATAGATATTGTGAAAGAGTTTGATATATTTTAATATTCATTATTTCGATTCTTTAAAATTTTTTCGACATATTAATTTAATATTTTTCATTCATTTGTCGAATTATTAAATTATTGTATATTCTATGCTCAAAAAAATTATAATTAAAAGAAACTTAAAATAAATTAAATGTTCATATGTGAATTCCAAAAGTATATCTTCAACAAGTTGAAATATTATTTCACTTGAAACATATGCTTCTTGTACTTTCAAAAACTTTATCTAGTTAATTGATGAAAAGAAAAAATAATTTCTGCATATTTTTTGTACAATTAAGTTTTGCATCTTTAACAATAAATGTTAAATAATCAATAGTTTAATTTTACAGAGTTAAAGAAATTTATATATTAAAAAGTAGATATAATTGGATATATAATAATTTGTAAAAAAAAAATACTATAAAGTTTTTTCTTCTCGGATAAAATAGTATATTATATTATTTTTTATTTTTTAAAGAGCTCATTATGAATTTCAGAATATAACAAATAATATCATAATTATTATAACCCAGAAAAAAAAAATCTTGTAAAAAAAATGTTGTTTTTTCTGTATAAATATATAATATAATTATAATATATATATATATATTATAAAATAACTAAATAATATAAATAAAATGCTTGAAAATATTATGGATATTATGAATATTCATTGAATCAATCTTAGAGATGAGATTTAGATCAAATGAGTCGATCGAATAAATGATGATATATGATCGAAATAAAAAATATTATTTTCTTTTTTCTTCTTTTCAATTGATATTTTGTTAATTTGATATAAATCTAAATAGAGAGATGATAAATGACTTTTTGTTTCTTTGTTCATATTCATGAATTTCGAGAGTTCATTGCATCAATTTTTATGTTTTGATTTTTAGAATTAATCAAAGATGTTCTACAAATATATTAATATTCTATATAGTTTCACAGAGAAATTGAAATTAATTGAAATCTATTTTTTTTTTATAAAAAGAAGAATATTTTAGAATTAAACATTGTAAGAATCGATATCAATAATCAAACATTTTCGAACTATTTTTGGAATCCTATTTATTATGATTTTATTGATGTTATTTTATTTGATGTTATTTTGATAGATTTATTTTTTTAAATAATTCAGAATTTTATTATTAATTTAATTAAATTAAAAATTTGAAGATAAAAAAAGATATTTGAAATACTATTATTACTAACAATTTTAAACGAGTTCTATTAGATGATCAAATCATCTCTTTTAATAATAAAAAATAGAAAATAATGCGAATAATAATCTAATAAGCAATCAAATTAATTCAAAATTAAAATTGATTTAAATGAAAAATGATTTTGTGACATAAATGTTGTGAAAAATCAAATCAATAAAACTGATATAAATAAATAATTAATAGCAATCAAACATTATATTATTGAATACAAATTCCCAATTTTTCTATTAATCTGTTAGTTTAAATAATTTATTGAAATTCTTGAATGAAAACTCAGAATGGAATATAAATCTTTTTAGTTTCAAAATTTATCAATAAGTATATCAATCCTCATCAAAGTGCTAAATAATACAAAATAAAAATGAAATAATAACGAAAAAATTGAACAAAGAAAATTTAAAATATATAATTAAAATTAATAAATAATTAATAAAATCTGCTTAAAAGATTCAATAAAAGCAATTTTCACAAATAAAAATGTTACTTCTTCTGACAAATAATATGATTAATCAAATTGTTTCTAATTTTAATTATTTTTAATTATAATTTAATGTTTCTGTTTTATGGATTTTTAAATTTGTGTTTGCTTTTCTGCAATATAAAAAGCGTAACACAATGAAAGTAAGAATTCGAAGTTATATTAAAAAATAGAGTCATGGAATTCATGAATTAATTTGAAAAGAATTTACAAGAATTATAAAATACATATAGAAAAGACAAATTTATAGTTTTTTAATGATGATATATTATTTTTAATACAAATTAAATATTTTCAAAAGTAATGCATTTAAGAATTCCTAATGATACAATTGAAATTTGTAATATTCACTTCACTTTATATATATAATATATATAATATATTATAATATTATATAATATTATATTATATATATAATATATTATAATATTATAATATTATTATAATATTATATTATATATATAATATAATTTTTTTTATAAGATAATAACATTTCAAAATCAATAAAAATAAATAGTAATACAAATATTTTTGTTCATCAATTTTTGTGTTTATTTTCCTTTTGAATTGATTCTTTTTTTTTTATGTATATATATTTACAATTACATGTATAAAGCAATGAAGAAACTAATGCTCTAATTTAAGTAATGACTCTAAAAAAAATTTTGGATTATTTAACAAATTTTATCATCATGTAATATAATTTTTCTCAAAAACGCATCAAAACACTTATTAAATCTAATTATATGTGTCAATGAAAATTTGAATGATTTATCAAAAAAATTAATATTATATAAGATCATTGAAATTTTATATAATATCTATAATAACGAAACATTTTGTATCTTATATTATATTTATAATTCGATTATAATTCAACAATTTATTTATAATTCGATAATTATCCAATTATGCTACTTTATATTGCTTTATATTATTTATTATTCAAATTTATATATGTTTTGTTCAATTAAAATACCATTAAAAAATTGTATAAAATTGAGTTATTCGGATATTTTTTTCATATCATATTTTAATAATTAATAGTTATATATTTATTTATATCTATATTTATTTATATAATTAGATAAAAATCATCATATTTCTATAATATATATAATATATATGTCTGATTCGTTTTATTATGTTTTCTGCTTCTTCATTTTTTTTTCTTTTTTTCATGTATTTTTATTTCTATTTGTATATTTTTTATGTAAACTTTTTATCTAAATATAGTCCAAGATATTTTATTCGAATTTTTATGAATATTGATATATTATTAATTGTAAATTGTAAATATTTGTTATATTTTATGGTAAAAATGATTTGCACTTGTATTTATCATAGTTGATTATTTATGAAACCAGTTTTGTAATAAATTTAAATGACTTTATAATTGTTTAGAAGCAATTACGAGATTTAAGTTTGCCAATATAATAATTATGTAGTCTGAAAATATGGTAATAATATTATTATTTATAATTAATAGATGTGCGTATAGATATAAAAAATGATGACATTGTTTTCTGATATCCTAAATTTAATTAGTTGATAATTAATTGTAATATTATTTATTTCGAGTTGAATATATTTATTGCTTCGTTATGATTTCAATAGAAAGTATAGTTATAAAAAATAATTCATTTTATTTTATTATATATGATAAAATCAACTATGCTACATTTTATCAAAAGATTGTTATATCTAAAAATATACTGCATATATTTTATTTCAAATTTTTCAATATAAAATACACAAATGACTGTTAAATACACTATGACTGTTAAATACACATAAAAGAATATGTGGAGATTTTTTTTTTAAATATAAGTTATATATTAGTTCTCACAATGCAAATAATAATATATATGATTTATAAAATATATTAATAAAAAGAAAATATAATAAATATAAAATATATTAATATATTATATAATATAATATTATAATTAAGATTTAACTAATATATTTTGTTTTATGATATAAGATTAAAAAAATATCAATTTTATTTGCAATTAGAAATATTTTTTGTATTCTTAGCATAACAAAATTGGTATTCCAAGCTGTTATTGTTAATAGGTCAATGATAGATTAATTTATTATTAATTGTTATTATTATTATTAAAGCATGATAAATATCATGTTTTTTAATTAAACAATTGTATGATTTTTTAAAGAGAAAATTTATTACTTTCTAGATGTTCATTAATATTATCAATTTGCATTAGCTTTAGTTAATTTGTTATATAATGATACAAATTAGACATCATGATCTTATATTTTCATAAGAATTTTAGTCATTAACTTATTGTATATCAATATTTATATTGTTTTATATTTGAGATCTATAATTGTTTTAGATTTGTTTTATTTTTTGCTTTCATCAAGTTTCTTATTAAGTAGATTACATTCTATATAGTTGATAAAATGATTAGTTATTTATATGCGAATTGTATTATAACTTAATAAACATGACAAACAATTTCTATTGTAAAAATATAAATATAGTTAATATAAAAATACATTAATAATCTGAATAGGAAGTTGGCATTTTTTAAAAAAATTTTTATTATTTAAAAGATTTAAAATTTTGAAAAAAATTGTTGTCATATATAATATATAACACATTGGTTATAGTAGCTTTTATAGATTTTTTTATAATTTTTTTTTTTCTATAGAATAGAACAAAAGAAATTTAGCTTTAATAACAGAGATAAAAGAGATAAACTTTAAATTATTTTCTTAGAAAACTTTTTCGATTAACATCATAAATTCAATTTGATTTGACGCAACTTTTATCATGTTATATTCTTTTGGGAAAACATTCCAGAAACATTATCTTATTAATTTTTTCATTTTAATTTTTATTAAATATTTTATCATCATTCTTTATATTTCCATTCCTCAAATTGTTCTTACTTTTATAATTTTTTAAATATGTTCTTAGATATTTGTTTTTTTGAGATACATAACCTAATATAGAATTAAAATTCTTATTGATTATATCTATTTATATTTTTATATATTAATTTCTAGTTTAACCTAAAATTAAGTTTTAAAATAATTAATATAGTTAAAAACATTATAAAAATATTAAAAATTATTATATAAGTTGAAATCTTTTAATTATTAATTCTATTCAATGTCACTTTTTGTTTTCATTTGTTTTTCTTGAATTCTATTTTATCTTTTTCGATTATTTTTTTCGTTTATTTTTCATTGTTATCCAGCAGTTTATGTCTACTTTTTTTATTTCGCAAATCATTATCAAATATTATGCGGATTATAATTAATTTGCATATTCTGAACATCTCTTATTTATGATTTGTTTAATGTTTGATGATTCCGCTATTTTTTCTATTTTCTTTATTTCTACATGTAAAAAATTTCTTATTCTTTACAATAATTTTCTTGTTTTTGATTCTAATTTTAACTTTTTTATTATTATTTTCTTTGTTTCTTTTTTTTCTCTTTTTTCTTATATATTTTTTAGATAGCTGTTTAATGAATATTTAATCTTTATTTCCATATTATCTTCTTGAATCTTTATTTTTATTTTCCTTAATCTTTCTTTAATTTTTCTTTTATTTTTTTCTATCTTATTTTTTTTTTAGCTATTCTGTTTTTTAGTTCTTTGAATTTCTTAATTTACTTTTATGTTTTTGTTTCCCTCTTTCTGTTTCTAATATTTTTACGCACAAATCATTTTTTAATTGATTTATTTTATGTTTGAATTTTCAACATTCATTTTTTTAAATTCCTAAAACAATTTTAACAATATTTTTTCGCTGTCGTATTATCTCTCGTTATATTTGTATTTATTGTTTAATTCCTTCTCAAGCTCATTTATTATCTAAATTCTTTATTTTATCTGGTTTCACTTGCAATTCACTGTTTTGAGCTTCTGTTAGTTACAATTTAAAATGTCGATTGCTTTTTTATTTATTTATGTTCCTATTATTTGTTTATCTATCTTTTTTCATTTTATGATATTCTTTTCTATAGTGAGAATACTTTTTCTTTTTTTCATATAGATATTCTATTATTGTATTATGAATTTGCTCTTTTCTTTTAATTGATATGTTCATTATATAATCACTTTCTCAGGGTCCTGTTGGTATCATGTCATTTTTTCCTTTTTTTCTACTCATCTTTGTTTTTTAGTTTCTGTATTTTTTGCATTATTATTCACTGAAATTTTCTTATATTTAAAATTTTTATTAAAAGTTATTAATCTTGAGAATTATAAATAACATTTTATTACATTATTATATTATATACAATTACATTATTATAAATAAATTTTATTTTTGTTATAAAAAATATAATAAAAGAAAATTCTAAATATATAAAATATATTTTATTAAAAAAATGAAACAGAATTGATTATATATGTATTTTGTATATAATATAATTATATACAATATATATTATACATATAAAAATTATATGTATAACATAATAATATATTTGATTTTTGAAAATTTAATTTTAGAGACTAAAAAATTATATTATACAAGAATGTCGATTTATTTATTAAGTTATGAATATTTTAAATTAGTTATATTATTAGTTATTATATTTTAATTAGATAAATCTAAAACAAGTCTGATCATTCTGTCATATCATTATTTTATTCTATCTCCTCTTCATTTTATCTAATGCAAATTCTTTCTAAAATAATAATAAATAACTTTTAATTAACATTTCTATATACCAGCTTTTGCTAATTAACTAAGATCTAATTAGATCTTAATTGTTAATTATCTAATTATCTTAATTAGAATCTTATCAATATATTAATATTATGAATATCATTTTGCTTGTCATCAATAAGAATTACACTAGTATAATAGTAGTATAGTATATAATAGTATAGTATTGCATGACTGCTTTTGAGAAATACTGTGTTTATATTAAATATGTTGATATATGTTTGTTTAAAGTGAAATAAGAAAATTAATGTCATCTACAATATATTATATATTTAAGAAATTAAAATAATGCTTAATGATTCATTCGTTCTTAAATTTATGACTGTTTGATTCAAATCAATATTGATTGAAACCAAATAATTTTTTCACGTTTTCATGCATATTATGCATATATTTGTTTATTTTTACTGATCTGATTTGTTAGGCGAATTGTCTATAATATTGTCAATAATAAATATAATTTTATCTATTTTGAAGAAAACTTCCAACTATCCATTTAATTTAAATTCATTTAATTTATAATTTATAATTTAATTTATATTATGTAACAAGTATTATTCTTTTTTTTTAAATTTTATAATATTCTATATTTATATTTAAAAATTTTTAAATATAAAAGTAATAACAAAAACAAAACATTAATGATATATGTGCTAATTTTTTGTTAAATATAATAATAATAATAGACGAAATATCAACCCGTTTCAACTCATTCGTGGAATTATGGTACGTAGTAATAAAATTAATTTATTAAATTTCCGTTGTTAACAAAATTCTTAGAAAAATCAAACAATCAAGAGTAAAATACATATGCTAAAAAAACATAAATTTTTATTTGTATCAATGAATGAATATGCCTGTTCTTTATTAATTCTTTATTAATTCGAGATTTAAAAAATTCAAGATTAATTCCTTTTAATCTTATCTGTTCAATGCTTTGAATAATTCAAAAATTTAAAACGTTTTAATAGTTTTAAGATTAGACTTATTTTCTTAATCCGTTCAATAAACTATTCAATAGTATTATATATTATAATTACAATTATA
The DNA here is from genome assembly GCF_003254395.2 of Apis mellifera. Classification (NCBI taxonomy): domain Eukaryota; kingdom Metazoa; phylum Arthropoda; class Insecta; order Hymenoptera; family Apidae; genus Apis; species Apis mellifera. Next base: position 5,202,063 of record NC_037648.1, read on the forward strand.
ATAATACATAATAATTATTGAAAAATAAAGTAAGTGTTTATGAAATTATGTTAGAGATATATAACATAAATATTTAAAAAATATAAATTTATTGGAAAATACGACGAAATTTTATTGTAAAAAGAATAATATTATGGTTGATTAGAATAATTACAAGCATGAAAATCAAAAAAATGATATCAATTATGTAATTTTGATAGAAACATAAATAAATTACAAAATGAATAAAGCAAAAAAAAGATTTATGTAATAGGATATAAAAATTATATAAAGAATGTGAATCAATTCAATTCATGAAAATCAAAATCTTTCATATTATTTAAATATATTATTTACACAAAACTAAAAACTAATCAAAAAATTTTTTATCATATTATAAATTATCGTTATTTAATTCACTTTAAATTTATAAAAAGGAATATAGAAAACAATATAATTTGAAAAAATTTTTATAGCGATTATATTATGGTTGAATATATTACAAATTTACTAAACTATTCATTAAACTAAATTAATTATTAAATTAATATTATATTTTGCATAAACATCCTCGTGCAAATAATTGAACTTTCGAATACTCATATTAGTAAAACATAATAAATATTCGAAAGCAAAAAAATTTGAATTTTTTTTATAAACATATATATTAAATTTAATATTCGAATATTTTTATTTTTGTGAATACATATTTATTATGTGTATATCATTCATTATATTAATATAACTTTATTATATTAATTATAAATATAAGTTTTCAAAAAAATACTTCATATTTTTCATATATCAGAAAAGAACCAAATTACAATTCATGCCATATAAGATATTCGGCATAAGACGCAGAATAAACAAAAGAATAAGATAAGGTAAAAATAATACAAAGAATTCAAGAAAATCTTACAAAGTATACACTGCAACAAAAAAAAATTTCATAACATTGATATTTTTTTTATAATGATACATGCAGAAAAAAAAATTTCGAAAGATATCATATTATGTCAAAATAATACATGTAAATTAAAAACAAGTGCAGGATGTATGTATTTCATGATTAAAAGTTAAAATTTTGAGAAATGAAAAGAAAAGAAGAAAAAAGATTAAATATAAAATTTTAGCTTCAGTTTTTTTATAATTTTCGAAATATTAATATAAAACTTTTAGTATAATATATTAAATGCTTATATGTTCGCTTTTGAAAATTGATATGCATTAGCACTTTGTGATCCTTTATTTATCGTTTCTTAAATATAACATAGTAAGCATTTAAAATGCATAATGGGTAAATTTAAAAATCTAAGTATGAATTAGAAATTTTTTATAGATTATAATTACAAGGATATGATATCGAAAATGAATATTTATAAATATTTATTGAATGTTAATTATATTTTATTTATATGCATTTCACGAATTTGAAAATCTATGGAATGTCCAAACTCAGCATTGATTTTGAGATGTTTCATTATAATCTATAAGAAAGTAGATTTTGAATATTTACACATTATATCTTTTAAATGTCATTCGCAATGTATTTAAATAAATGATTGCATCGCATTGTCGATATATTGCTAAGAGCATGCACATGTAGCCAAAATTCAATATATTGTTGCAAAAATTTTTTATTAATATTTCAGAAATTAATAAAAATCTAAAGCTAAAATTTTATATTCCGAATTTTCCCTTTCTTTCTTTTCACTTTCAAAATTTTAGCACATTTGATTATAGAATACATATTGTGCTTTATTCTAAAAAAATTTTTTTGATAATAAAAGAATAATTACTATATATACTAAAATTTATATATTTATAAAAATTTAATGGTTTTTTGTAACCATTAGCACTATCTAAGTATAACACTGATCTGACTATAATATGTGGATAAGAGAAAGTAAAAAAAAAAGAAAAAAGCCCCAAAATGTTCCGCCCGTGAAAATATACATGCTGTATAAAAAAAATCTACTTTGATTTAAACTTAATGGAACCAAATAAATAAATTAATTTTATATACAACAATTTTGATTAATTTCAATACGATGCAAAATTTTATTTTATTGCAAATATTTAAAAAATAATATAAAAATAAATAAAGATATAATATTGTTAAAAAAAATAAAGAAAATTACTTATCCAAATTTAATTTTAATTTTCTTTTTTTATTCTTTTTCAATAAAATCAATTTTAACATTGTAATTTCATCAATTTGAAACTAGTATAATATGATTAAATAAAAGTAAAAATGAAACAAAATAAATAAATTAATAATCGAATAAATTAATTTCTGATTTCATAAAATTTAAATCAGATGAAACTTTTATCGATTTTGTAAATTACAAATTAATTCAATCTCTACTAGCATTTGACAAACGTATGATGAATGTATTTCACAATTATATGTGATGATTGCTTCCAAAGAAAATTAAAACATTCCAAAGAAAATCACAATTTTCTATCAAAAATTGTTTACATTGTATTATTATTCGAATTAAAATTTAATGCGTAAGAGATCACAATTTGTTAATTATCAAACGTTTATAATTTTTTATAATTATTATTATAATATAATTATAATAATAATATTTTTTCTTTATCTATTTTTATTTATCTTTTTTCTATCTATAAATAATTTTTTCAGTAGTCTTGATGTATTTGAAATTTTATCATTATTATTCAAAAAAAAAAAATAATTTATACGATATTTTGGATCAACTAGTATATACAAATTTTTAATAAAAAAGAGTAAATTATATATTAAAATTTAATTAAATAAAAACTTTAAATTTGCAAAAGAATAAGGGGAGGAGAAGAAGGAAAGAGAGAAAAAATTAAATGTTATCATTCAAAGACTTCCTAAGGATTATACAATTATTTGCATTATGTGCCTGAACTGATTGACTGAAGATTAATTGAATTTCATGTTTTCTGATTGATTTTCGTAGTAATCTCTTTGATGATTTAACTCTGTATTATATCTCTGTATTATATCTAATTCTAACTATAATCTGATCTTTATTGTATTTGAATTGAAATTTTAACTATGATTTTTAAAAGCTATCTTGATTCTCCGTCCAATCATTATCTTCGAAAATGCAAACAAAAAGGAAATTAAAAACCATTGATCGCGTTAAAGGATGGATAGCTTCTTATAAGATCCTTGTCCTCATCGCAACACGTGGAAGTCAAGATTCTTACAACCACTTCTATGATAGTTATTTACGAGTATTTATCGCTCGCAAAATTTGTAAAAAGTTCATTCAGTTTCAAAAAAATTTTTCGAGGAATTTCCCTCTAACTTGGAGATGGCGAATCAAGTATTAACTGCAATATTATTGATTATTATCATGCTTTACTAGGAAATTAAGATCCTTCCAATTGAACTAGAAATAGATTTTATGAGGCACGAGTTTCATTTGTAAAGAAATTTTCAGTGTGAACAGGTTGTACTTTGGTTGCCATAGTACAATAAATATATAGTTTTCTTGTTAATATCGTATTTTGACTATTTGGACATGATTACTTACTATGAAAGATCTAACTCTCTTATAGATACGTGCACTTATAATCGCTTACATAGATTACTTATTTTTAAGAAATATATTATTTGTTACGACATCTGTTGAAGATCATTCTACAAATACTCATCTATTAACTTTTATTCATCAATACAATACTAATACTAGGCGCGAATATTCTTCGAGCCAGATTCTTGATGAATTCAAGCAACTGCAAGAGTGTTGAAGAAACAAGCTATTGAGCTATTGTCGAAACTTGAACTGCAAACATACATTCCACGAGAAAGAAAGCTACTTTATCTTTCCTGGAGAACATTGGAACAGATATTTGCAACGGTCGTCGATTGCCAGGTTTCAAAAATCGATCAATGAGGCAATATCTTTCTTCAATTCTACCTATTTTTGATAAATCAAATGTTTATTAAATTTCATTCATGTTAATACACTCAAATGATGAATTGAGAAAATTAATTGAAGAACATGATTGGCTTATTAAATTTTAATATTAAATTTAATCTAATAAAATTCAAAAATTGTGATACAGGAGAATTACTTTAGCCGAAGTACTTTCTCAAGAGCGGCTAAATCATAATATTGATAAATTCGAAAATCACAAAATAAATCACTAATAGCAGAATACTACGGAAGAGTATCATTTTTTTCGCAAAAACTTCGAAATATATTTTGACATTATCGGCCTGTGGATACTTACAATGTGATGTAGATACCATTAAATTCATCGGTTAGATTCATAAACGCAACATTAGAATTTAAGACATCGATTCCATTGCAATCACGTCCGATTCTTTTGCCCAGTTTTCATGCAAATTCGTTGGTTTTTTTTTTCGCGATGATAAATTGCAATGAATCACTCACCAATATTGAGAGATTTTATTTATTTAAAATTAGCACTAAAAAAAAGAGGCTGCTCGAATATTAAGATTGTTGGCAATATCATGATAATTATTTGATCGTGTAGATATGAGGATATGAATAAACTAGTTAATCACCAGTAGATATATTATTCAGATTTTACCAATAATGTTCTGTTTTTGAAATTATTATAATTTATTAATTACACCTATTAATCAATAGGACGTTCTTTTAATGCATCTGTTGGAAACAAAACTAAATCCTTGTGTTAAAATCGAAAATGATAAATGGCTTTAGATATTGCACAAATGGGATGCTTAAACTACTGCTCGAAAGATCACCGTAGGTGATTGTATATTCATTTAGATTATGAGCTTTGAGTGAACGAATGATAATACTTAATTATTTGCGGATAACTGTAATAATTCTAACTGTATTTTGATGTAAACTGTATCGTTGTCAAATTCTATTTGTCTAATTTTCTATTTTTATTCCAACTCAACTCTAAGATTGTCGCGAATCTTTATCAGCTTTCCTCCAATTCTTATTTTTCGGGAAGAATGCATATTGAGAGAGAGTTGGAGAGACCAATGGTTGGTTTCGAGGGATAGTCCTTTACAGGATCGCATCACAATGTGAGGGATTAAGATCTTCGCGTTTGCTCCTACGATGGTCCATGGCGTGCAAATGTAGCTCGTGAAGTGGTCATTACTGTACTGTTACTTTGTTTAAATTAAAGATCTGAAAAACGTTAAGAAAACTATGTTTGTTTATAAATTATTGTCGGGTCATCGGAGGTACTTGAATTATTGAAAATAAAAGTTGAAAAAAAAGATAACTCGATCGCTTCACAAGTCTTGTCCTTAACACCATAATGACTGAAGCGTGAGAAAGGCATATTAGGCTGTAGGAAAATTTTAAGCGATTTTCAGACTTTTCTCGAATAACGATGCAAATTTTTATTAAAGTCATTCTAGGTACTATTACATATCAATGTCGATGAGATGCCTTACTTAAAAATGATTACGAACTTTCGCGCTAGTAAAGAGAAACGAGCATGCTCATTGTATTTCTAAAGTCACATATTCTTGTAGTGCAAACTCTGAGTTTAAGACTCTTTAAGACTCTCATAAGACACTTTGGTAATTGAATCATTTATATCAAGGAATTTTGAAAGTTTGTTTTGTCTTCGGATGGCACACGAGGTATGCAATAATAATGTAGATAATATTGTGCTAAGTATTATATTCTCCATATAACACGAAGGTAATTAAATCGACTTAGATCATTGAGATCATAGACGAAGCATCCGTAAATGCTGTTTCATAATCATCATGTTCCATGTATTGAGCCGACGAGCTGGAACGCGTTATACTTTCATTAGCAATAATTTACATTATTGGCAACATAAAAAAAAGGCATGAATGACAGGCATTATTAGATCAAGATTTGCAAATAAACATCATAAAAGCTTTTTTAGCAAAACATCTCAAGCTTTTTAATTTAATCTGTCGAGTATTCATTTCAGATATTGGAGCTGACGCGAGTGATCCGATACACGGCAGAGTTCACGTTGAACTGGCCTCCAGATATATCGATGAGTTTCGCACTATTCTATCACTTCTATCGATGGATAAAATGGCAACATAGCAATTTCTAATATTCCTAATTTCAGAATTTCGGAAATAGCTATCCATATCCCATCCTATTTTACTTTAGCAGATCCGCAATTTTATTCTACGTGATGTGAATTTTATAATTGGCAATGGTTATTTGTGAGATGTATGTAACACAATATAAGTTGGAGAAGGGCTTACCCATTCTTATTAAATGAGATGAAACAATTGGGATGAGTAATCGACGGATGGATTAGAGCTGCTGAAGATTAAGAATTACAAATTTACAATGTTATTACAAATAATCAATTTAGTAAATAATTAACACAGTTTTAGAAATTGGAAAAATATCGCTAATATATCGCCCAATAAGGAAATAGTTAAGTACCCATGTGAAAGTCATTTTATCGATTTGCTCGCGCAGCTTGATGAAAAAGCAACTTCGTAATTTTGACTGATCAAGATTATTCGCGTTGTATGAGTAATATATAGCGTTCATGCGGAATAAAATTGGGCCACATAATAAATATAATAAATTATATAAAATCAAATTCGCGACTCAACACAATCTCTTGCCATGCCTTTATCAAAATCACAAATAACCAAAGTATGGATAACATGATTCTGCGAAATCGTTAACTGGTTTCTTTAAATAACGTGCATCAAACTCATAATTCAGGACAATCTCTTATTAATTCTAATCCGTTTTCGCATATATTGCATCATCCTAAATGCTGAAAAAATGTTTTGACAAATACTTATAGCGCTCTATTAGCGACCCTTACAATATATTATGGATATTATGGAAGGCATATTATGGAAGGAAACTTTCCAAGAATTTGCAATATTACAATATATGAGTTAAATAGCATAACATGGCATCGCGTCGACTCTTTATTTGATCATAGGCTATGCATATATTACGCTAAATAGAACTAGATAATAGTATGATGCAACTGCGATAAGTGATATAGTGCGATTTTTATGTTGACGATTTTTTAACAAGTGTTGGATACCATGGGAAAAGTAATTACAATTAAAGAAAAAATAAATGTTCTTCTACGATGACTTGGGTTACAATAATGAAAATGGGTCTCAAACGAACTTTCAATTATCAAAAATTCTGCGAACAAGTCCATATTCCATATTCATTTTCCTAAATTGAAAAAGATTTTCGAAATATTGGGAATGAGTTCTGGATTTAAACATTGAAATAAATGCTTCACTTACTTTCGCCTGAATTACGAAATTATTTTTTTAAAAACATGTGCGAATTTTCGATTCTCTCGATTTAATAAATCTTGTGATGCTCCGTGCAAAGTTAAACACTCTGGCAATTAGATTTTTCATGAGATGAATCGATGTCCCAGAGTATTATATTTATACCGAATTCAAAATGCACTAACTAAATCTTGAATCCTTGCAATATATTACTATTCCATGATATGTAGAAACATAGTGAAATTATATGAATTTTGCAATGTTTCAGAAAAGATCTACAACATATATATTTACGAGTTTCTAACAGTTAGGAAAAGTTCGTTAGGTTAAATCCGTTGACTGTGCAAAATCATGTTACTTCCCTCAAAACAATTTTAGCTTATCATTTAGAATTATGTGGAGTCTTATTGCTGGCAAAATTGACAAGCAAAACAGAGATATCTTCCCATATTACGTTTGTGAGCGAAGCCTATTGGACTGACTCCATGATTATGCTTGCATGGATTAAAGATTATCTCAATTATTGGAAAATATTTATTGCTAATCACATATTGCAAATACAAGCTGCTTCGTTTCTGCTGCATTCTGGTTCGAGGAAATCTATAATAATTATACGCTAATCAATTTTTGCTTATCTTGATATCTTTATTTATAGATCAGCAATCCAATTCGAGGAATTTCTCTCTAATTTGGAAATATCGTGAGTTAGGCATTAACAGCGATATTATTGATTGTTATCATGCCTCACCGGGAAATTGAAATTCTTCCAATTGAAGTAGGGATTTTCTTCAGTACGAGCTTCATTTATAAAGAAAGTTTCATTGTGAACAAGTACTTTGATCGGTACAATAAATAGATAGTTTTCTGTAAACATCATATTGTACTCTGATCAGATTACTTGTTATGATATTGTGAGAGACCCAGCTCTGTTATAGTCATTTGTAATCGCTTACATAGTTCACTCATCTTTAAGAAATATAGTACTTCTTACATATACTCTTCTATTGAAGAGTATTCTATAGCCATGCATTAGTTTCCATCCATTAACATTACAATATTAATACTACAGGACAATAATTATAAGACATTTAATGTGCAAATGAAACTTGTCCATCGCTGTTATATTTCATAATTTTTATTAAGAGTTTGGAAAAATGAGAAAACTGTATTTATAAATTATTACTAAAACTCAAAGTGTTGAAAATAAAGCTATTTTGGCTATTTCATAAATCAGTTCAAGTTTTTATCCTTTATACATAATATTATAATTGATAAATTTTAATATACTGATTATAATGATTTTTGTGAATTCAAGAAAGAACATTCAAAATACTTATAAAGTCATGTGAGAATTTGCTTTATGATATTAAAATAAGATGATAACATGATTAAAATAACTATGTTCATATTAAGAAAAGAATTATTTAATTGATTTATATTATCTTATTTTATTAAAAAAAAAAAAAAAAAAAAAAAGAAAGAAACGAAAATAAAAATTTAAAATCACGAGAATATATATTTGTTATCTTAATCCGCACAGAAGAGAAATATTCGCGATAAAAGAATTGTTCTAATATACAAAAACAAGAATAAAAAAAAATAAACAGTAGGAATTGATTCTATTGTCACAGTATTCTTAATATTTTCAATAAGAAAAACATCTTTAAATTGCATTTCGATCGATGATAGAAAAAAAATATAATAATATAATATAAAAATATAATAATTTTAATTTAGAATCTTAACATTTTATATTAAAAAATTAAAAAAAAAAATATGAGCAAATGTTATTATTTTGTTTAAAAAATTAAAAAAAATTCATGTATCACATATCTATTGAAAACTCAGATTAATAACAAATTTAAAAAAATTATTAAACTAAAACAAAAAAAAAGAAATTCAGTTATATGGAAAATATATTCCTAAGTAAAATAACAATTATCTTTAACAAGATTTTGAATATTCAATTGCAATAAAAGAAATTTCTTTCATAAATGAAATAAATATGACAATCAATATAATAATTATGACAATCATTTGTTTACTTATTTTTTATAAGGGAAGGAAGTTTTTGAATGTAATGAAAAAAAAAAATAAAAAGATCTCAGACTTTAATTTATAATTTTTTATTAAATGAATTAGTGAATATAACTAAAATGAATTTTAAATGCTAAGATATGACATAAAAAACACAATTTGGGCATTTTTAAAATAATGATTATGAAAAGTATTAAAATTTTTAATAAATAGCTATATAAATCAAAAAGTATTATCAACAAAAGGAATTCTAAGCATTTTTATTGTACTAATTTATTAAAATTTTAATACACTATAATTCGGATTAAATTAATAAAATATAAATCAAATTATTTTAAATTATTTTATCAATCTTATTTTAAATTATTAATCGAAAAAAATAATTATTTGTCTAAAAAATAAAATACAAATATCCGAAATATATTTTAAAATAAATCTCTGAAGATAATTCTAATGTAAAAGTTTAGATAAAATAATTGAAATCTTAATATTTTATTATATAAATAAATCTGATGAAAATGTATTCTAAATATAAACAAATGCAAAATGAAAATATAAATGGCAGTTCTATCTTTATTTCAAATTTAATAAGATTTTAATAAGTAATAATAAGTTAAGTTATAGAATAAATTAATCCTTCGCGGACGAATGTCATCGATAATATTAAAATTATAATAAATAAAATTAAATTAAGTTAATTTTATGATATGACATAAAAAAATAGTTTAGCAGTTTTTTTCTAATACAATTTAATTTTTAACAAAATTTTCTCAATACAATATACATATTTTTAATATTCATGTTTTTAATTTATAATCTCATTTTATGTAAAAAAAAAAAAAAAAAATATTCTCGATCATGAAAGAATCAAAAAAAAAAAAATCACAAAAAATTAAATTCTGATATAAATTAATAGTAAATAAGTTTAATAAAAATTTCGGATATCATAAAATTTTTATTATATCGCATTATAATTTTGTTCATAAAATATATATCACATATAAATATATATCATATATAATGTTAAAATACTGTAGTTAATAACTGTATTAAAATATTGTAGTTAATAATAGTATAAATTTTATTTATATAATATTACATTAATGTTCGGATACGTAACAATTGTCATATTTCGAAATTTGAAGATAATATTTTATTATAAATATGATAATTTGTACAGACAATATTAAGTTCTGTAATAGTTGTATTAAATATTTGTAAAATCTATTTTTCATAATATTGTAACATGCGTGACAACTATAATGTGAAACGTCATATGAATCACAATATGAATCACAACACAAGAGATGATAGCCTTGCTGTAAATAAAGTTACTGTGAAAGAACGAATTTCAGATGCAACAACATCAAAAGAAAATTATATAAATAAGTTGTTGTTGTACTCAATATAAATAAAAAAACACAATGATATATATTATTAGACAATTTAAACACAAAAATTTATTATATTAATATCATAAAAAGGTCAAAAATGTTAGATACATTTAATAAAATAAAAAACTTAAGAAAAAGAAAGATCCTATATCAAATTTTAAAAATAAGCTGATAAATTTTTCGTAAAGACTGCGAAATAATCAATAATATAAAACATTAAAAGAAAACTTTTATAATAGAAAAATCGCTCAAAAAAAATTGTTCAAGAAAATTTATTTTAAAAGAAAATATATGATAGAACATCTTTAATGAATAAATTTAATATTTTTTTTATTTTTTTTTCTTAATATTATATCTGATTATATATTTCTTCATGTTACGAATAAAATTATTCACTATAAAATTTACTATAAAATTCACTATAATTCAATTTATATATTCTATTTTAATTTATTCTTTAATAAATTCAATATTCAATTTTAATTTATCAATATATATATATATATTATAGAAATTATTCATAAAAAATGAAACAAAAAAATCAATATCAGTCAAAATTAATAATAATTGTCAACATTATGATAAATTGATAAGAATTAAATAAAAAATAATATATTTTAAAATATAATGAAATCAAATTGCTTCAAAAGTCACCATTCAAGTTAAATTATAACATGAAAAATTATATTTAATATACTATTTTGCATTATAATTAATATTGCAATATATATATATATATATATAAAACTTTTTCGGAAAATTATTTTAGTGGTTTTCAATCATTTTGATTTTTTTATTTTTAATTTTTTCTCTTTTAACATCACTAAAATTTATCAATTTAATATGACTAAATTTCCAAAAATTTTACTATTTCAATTTGTAATAAAAATAGTTCTTTTATGATATATTATATAAATAGGATTCAAAAATAAATAAATATTTAAGAATGGTGAACTGAAAGCAAGCTAAATCATTCACTGTCAATTCATTCGCTATTGCTATACCAAAAGCATATTCATCTCAACATTTATTCGAGTAACTTTTAAACATCTGCTAAAGGAAAAATTGGAATTTATGTAGTGTACAATCAGAATAATTGTTTAAATGAATACAGAACTTTGAGCGACAATTTATATGTTGAACATAAATATTATAAAAAATCTCCATCGAATTACTATTATAATATTACTATTATAGATGAACTATTATTATATAGTTAAATGTTTTTATTTAATTTTTACAATTTTATCAACAATATACAATATATAATATTTGATATTGTATTCTTTTGAATTGAAATCACAATTTATTTTTTTTTAATAACAAATTGCTCGATATGTGAAATATTATTATTTAACTCTTAATTGAATTATAATTATATGTATTGCTAATATTTTTTATTATTATATTTATTGAATTTAATTTTAAGTTCATTTTTATAATTTTATTTTATTTTATATAAAATTTTCTTATTTTTTAAATTTATTTTAGTTACTAATAATAAGTAATTTTTCTTTTTTTATTTTTTTTCATTTTATAGTGAAAAAAATAATGCAAATTTTTACAGTTATTTGCACTGTACATATTGTAACATTTCGATATATTGTACATTTAGGTATGTATTGTAAATTCATATATAATATATATGATTATATGAATATATATAAATTCATATTATATATATGATATATATACGATTCATATTCAATAATATATTTTGATATATCTCAAAAATAAATGGATAGTGCTTATCATGCCTGAATTTGTTTCTAGATAGTTTAAAGATTTGGTACAAATATAATACTCATATATTTTATATATATTTACTCATATCATTATATATATTTTAATAATAGTCATTATTAAAATATATTATTATTAATAGAAATCTTTATTCGTTTAATGATTTTACAATTAATTCTATAATTTTATTATTAAATAAAAAATAAAAAGTAAAAAACTTTATAATTGCTATCATTGTAATATATCCATAACTTTTTATGTATTTCTTCTTTAATTTTATAATTGTCAATTGACATATTATAAGTTCTCACATAACATGCTTAATAATATAGGGATATCTCATATATCTCATATGGAAATTGAAATTTTTATTCCGTATTATATTATTTTAAAGATTACAGATTATTTTAAAGATTACAGATTATTTTAAAGATTATAGATAAGAATAATAGTACAGAAGATTTTTTCGACGATAAATATTTTTATTTATATTTTTTATTTTATTATGATTTTAATTTTTATAATTGTTTTTATAAGTATAATTTTATAATATAATTTTAATTCTATTCCATTAATTCTAAAAGATAATATAGAATGTTATAAATTAAAAACGAAATTTAAATTGAAAAATGTAAATAAAATATGCACTTCGACAACATATGAAACATATGAAAAATATTTGTTTCAATTAACATAAAACTAATATGAATATATATTTATTTATATATTTATATATATATATATAATTATTTATATATTTATATATTTAGTATATTTTGTATACTACAGAAAAAGTAATTAGAATAATTTTTCTTGTTTCATTTTATCACTTAATGTTTTAAATATTATTTGATTAAGTTAATTATAAGTAATCATAATTAAAAGATACTTTTATTTAAAAAATATATTTAAATCGTTAATTAATAAATAACTTAAAACATATATATAATTATAATTTTAATTATTATAATAATATATTTATTATTTATATATTTATTTATGTAATATTAAATTTATATTATATTACTACTATTACTATCACTATATTATTTAATTTATAATAATTTATTTATTTTTTATTATTTATAATTATTATATTTATTTTTTATAATATATTTTTATTAATAAAAATTTTATTATTAAAATAATAAATTACATATACATACATAAATTATGAAAAAAATTTGTGAAATTATGTTACTTTCTGTTTAGGTGATGATTTTAAATGTTGTAATCAGTATTGTAATTAGTTACATGATATAATATGCACAATATAATACAATATATGCATCGTTTAGAATATTAAATCATGATGTATATATATTTTGGCAAACAAAATAATATGTAATAATAATTTGGAATGAATACTAAATAATTATGATTTTATTTTTTTTATCAAAATATCAATAATTTTTTTAATATATATATATTTTAAATAATTTTAAACTAATATCAAATATCTAATTAATTTTCTATAGGATAAATCAAATGTACAAGTTTTAAAAAAGATATTTAGTTAAGAGTTTTCACGAATTTTTTAATTAGCTATTATTCATTATTATATATTTTAAAATTTTATATAAAATATATATATTGTATGATATATTTGCAATATTTTTTCATAAATTTTTAAGATATTGAAGATATCATTTTGTTTTTAATCTTGTTCTTTATATTTTATACCAATTTGAATTACTTAATTGAAATTATTTATTTTTTGTTTTTAATAGAAAAAATAATGAGCTAATTAAATAATTAAATTAATTAAAATTAAAATAAGAAAAGAGATTTTCTTATTACATAATAAGAAATCATGATTAGAATGGAAAAGTGCAATACGAACAAAAATATAGATATATAATTCAAACAATTTCGAAGAATTTGCAGAATGTTATATTAGTATCATATAAATATACAAATAAAAATTCAAATTATTATCATAGATTCACATGAACATTAATATTTCCTTCTAATTAATAAATTATATTTAGAAGAATAATAACATTAAAAAAAAATAATAAACATTAAAAATTTCTTAGAGATATTTGTTTATCGTATAAAGAATATTTATCAAAGCGTCTATAGGTTGTGATTTTACTGTATATAAAAAAAAGAAAATAAAATTTTTTTTTTATGATTTCATTTTTGAATAAATTAAAAATTTTTTGAAAATGTTTTGAAATTGATTAATTTTACTGATTAGATATAAATAAATTATCGATAAATGATTATTATAAATGTAGAAAGCAAAAAATATAGAATAAAATTGTTTCATTCTAAAATTAGTTTTCAAGAAAATCGAATTTGAAAATTATGTAATTTCTTTTTATATATATTCCATTTTAATTTCTTTAAAGACATTCTGAATTTAAAAGATAAAATTTCCTTTAAAACTTTTCATGTATAAAATAATTCTCAGTTATTTACTAATATCTAATTAGTTAATTTCTAATATCTAATTAGAAATTAACTAATTATATCTATTTATATTTAAAGTAAGTTTTTAAAAAATGAGATTACACAAAAAATTTCATTTTTTTTCTCAATTTATTTTTATATGTAAAATCAGCTCTTATCTATCAATTGTACTATCAATTATTCTTTATTGCAAAGTTGTATAGATTAAAATTTAAATGAATAGTTATATTATATTTCGTATATAAAATAATTCAATAGAAAAGTATTATTTTATGAAAAAAATTAAATCTTTATAAAATCAAATATAAAAATATGAAATAAAAATGAATAATATTTGGTATTTGAAATAAATAAAATTTTGTCAAAATTTGTATTTCATTCCCATGCTAAATTTTAATTTTCATTTTATTTTATTAAATATAATTAAATAATAATTGCATTTATATTAATTATGATTTTCATAAATAATAATAAAATAAAATAAAATTATTCATCAATTTCAATAGGATTTACAATACTTTGTTATCTATTGGGTTGGCAACTAAGTAATTGCGGATTTCACTCATAGATGGCTTCAGTTGAATTTTTAGGTTTGCTGGCGTAATCCAAATGTAAAACACATTTTGTTATTTGATAGTTGGCGATTTAGCTGTCAATCAGTTAAAAAAGTTTTTTGATCGGTTGCGTAGTTTTCCTTTGACGTTCGTTGAAAAATGGAAAATCAAAAGGAACATTATCGTCATATTTTGCTTTTTTATTTTCGCAAAGGGAAAAACGCATCGCAAACTCACTAAAGTTATGTTACTAAAAGTCACTAACTCACAAAAAGTTATGTGCTGTTTATGGCGACGAAGCCTTAAAAGAACGGCAGTGTCAAAATTGGTTTGACAAATTTCGTTCTGGTGATTTTTCACTCAAAGACGAAAAACGCTCTGGTCGTACAGTTGAAGTTGATGACGACCTAATCAAAGCAATAATTGATTCGAATCGTCACAGTACAACTCGTGAGATTGCAGAGAAGCTTCATGTATCACATACATGCATTGAAAACCACTTAAAACAACTTGGCTATGTTCAAAAACTCGACACATGGGTTTCTCACGAACTGAAAGAAAAGCATTTAACGCAACGCATTAACAGCTGCGATTTGCTAAAGAAACGTAATGAAAATGATCCATTTTTAAAACGACTGATAATTGGCGATGAAAAATGGGTTGTTTACAACAATATCAAGCCGAAAAGATCGTGGAGCAGGTCACGTGAACCAGCTCAAACAACATCAAAAGCTGGTATTCATCAAAAGAAGGTTTTGTTATCAGTTTGGTGGGACAAAAGAATTGTCTATTTTGAACTCTTACCATCCAACCGAACGATCAATTCTGTGTACATTGAACAACTAACGAAATTAAACAATGCAGTTGAAGAAAAGTGGCCTGAATTGACAAATCGAAAAGATGTTGTATTCCATCATGACAATGCAAGGCCACACACATCTTTGGTCGGCAAAAATTATTGGAGCTTGGTTGGGATGGTTGGGATTGCCATATCCACCATATAGTCCTGACCTTACACTATCTGATTACTTTTTGTTTCGATCTTTACAAAATTCCTTGAATGGTAAAAATTTCAATAATGATGATGATATCAAATCGTACCTGATTCAGTTTTTTGCTAATAAAAACCAGAAGTTTTATGAACGTGGGATTATGATGTTGCCTGAAAGATGGCAAAAGGTCATTGATCAAAATGGGCAACACATTACAGAATAAAGTTATTTAGTTCCATGAAAAAATTGTCTTTGATTTTCTAAAAAAAATCCGCAATTACTTAGTTGCCAACCCAATATATAATGATTAGTATTATAGTATTGTATTTGTGATTGAAGTTATATTTCAGTATAATTTCATTATGTTTATTTGCTTACATCAGATATAATTTATTATTTATTTTTTTTCCGTTCCAAAATGACAATTTTTTTTATCTTTTATTAGTTAGAATTAATAATTATGTTAAAAAATAATTTTCTTACTTTTACTTCTCTCAACTTTCCTCTCTTTTTGTATTGATAATTCATTTCAAAAAATAAATAAATAAATAAATAAATTAAAAATAAAAAAGCACAAAAAATATTATTATATATTTATATATTAAATTATATTTTAATATATTAAAATCAATTAAAATTTATCCTCAGTTGCTAGAAATTTTTTTCCATAAAAATTACAAAAATGAAATTAAAAATATATATTTTTTTAAATAAAAGAAATCATTTTATATTTTTATTTTCAACATTGTTTATGAATATGTTTATGAATTATTATAAAAAATAAACAATTATTTATAATTAAAATTTTAAAATTAAAATTAAAATGATTGTACAAATTTTATCAAATTATAATATACTATGATAGATTGATATAACTATAATAGATTAGTTTCGATTAGATAGATATAACTATAAACAAAGCAAAGAATCTTGGAAGAAATTCAAATTTCTTCACATCAAAAAAAAAAAAGTCAAAATAAAATTTAGAAGATATATATATGAGCTGAAATTTAATTTTGCATAACTTTTTAGGAATCTCGTGACAATGCGCGGTCTTTTACTTCAACGGAAGCACAAACGGAACTCCCATTGCAAGGTGGTTCAGAAGCGCTCGAAGATTTCGATGGTGCTCGCGGTGCTCGTCGAAGAGAAAGACGAATGCGAAGACAACACCGTCGAGCTTTAAGATCATGTTCGATGCCACCATCTTATCCTGGGACATCAGCGGGATGTCAGGCATCTTCAACCGCTCCTGGAGTACCGCTAGTTACTCCTACTAGAGGATTTTTACATCTTCCACCTCCCCATTTGGGTCTTAGAGGTCTCAGTCTTGGTCTACCATTTCCGGTCTCGACTAGCGTCTCTCCATTTGGCCGGTAAATATACAAATACATTTTTATATATGAAACGTGGAAAAATATACAATACAATGGAAGACATGTTTCGCGACGAAAATATAATGTAAGACACATTCTTTTAGCGAATAATTTATTTATATTTTCTTATACAATTATCAATGTAAATATTTTTTAATATCACATTATATATATATATATATATATATATATATTTTTTTTTTATTTTATATTTATATATATTTATATATAAAATAATATATAATATATATTATATATAAATAAATATATATATATTTATTTACTAATAATAATTAAATACACTTGTATTTGTAATAAATCTGAAAATTTCGTAAATTAATTGAAGATTATTTAAACTACTTAAAATTAATAAATAAATATTTTTTATTTTTCGATTAAAATTAAAGAAACCAATACGACAAAATTAAAAAACAGATAATATTTTTGTTAATATAAATAATAATTATGTTAAAATTCATAAAATAATTTTTTTATTTTCATTTATTAATAATATATAATATTATGTTCTTTAAATGATTTCAATCAATTTCTTTAGTAATGATATATCAATTTTTATAAAAATTTTTATAACATTTTAATTTAATGTTTTTCATTTTTTAAGTGTAATTTTTTAATTCATTTATATTATTAGGTTGTCTAAGTTATTTGAATAAAAGAGAATAAAGAATAGATATTAAATAAAAAATAAATATCTTGGATGAATAATCTTTAGCAATTTTCAATAATTTTAAGATCTTAATTTCAATAAGAAATTAAAAATTAAGTAAACTATGATAAAATTTTAATTTTATTTACTTCTGGAAAATTTGTGATTTGCAAGCTTTGAGTATATTTAAATTATTTTGTTAAAATGCGAAATTTGTTGAAATTATTTTATATTTTGCAATTATATAGAAGATAATATTTTGCAAAGATATAGACGAAAATAAATTTTATGAATCAAAAAATATAATGAAATAATTTAAAAAAGTTATATATTTCACTTTAATGTCTTGATAAATTAAACAATATTATTATGTTTATGGTGTGAATGTAAATGAAATATGCAAAAATTTTCTAGATTTAGAAATGATTCTTTTTTTTTATTTCTCTTTATTATAGAAGTAAATAAATATTTTTTATTTTTCGATTAAATTTATACAAAATGAGAATCATTTTTTAAAATTTTCTTAAAAATCACAATAAAAAATTAATTAACAATTCATTTACTAATACCATAGTGATTATTGCATGAAATTAGTATTATATATGTTAATATTATATATGTCATATAAAATGGAAAAAAATTAATAATAAGTATTGAAATTAAATAGAAAATAACTTCAGAAATTATAAAATAGTGAAACTGATAATAGTGAAAAATATATAATGTTAGATTTACAATTAATGATATAAAAAAATAGAAATATACAAGTTGAAACTCAAGTTCTTCTATAAGTAAAACTATTATAAACCCAAAAAATAAAAATATAATTTTTACTATACATCAATCTTACAGTTTAAAACTTAATATTTTCAATAGAATAATATAGAATAATAATTCGAATATATTATATAATTCAATTTGACAAAAATCTTGATAAGTCAAAATTTATATGTCTTATTTTTTATGAAGAGATAAGTTTATTAAATCATAATTATTCATATCTATTTTTTATTAGCTCTTTTTTTCTTTCTAAAGTATAATAATAAGTATAATAAAAAGTATAATAATAAATATATAATTAATGACTGAATATATTTAAATTTATTTTATGTTAATTATTATTTTTTTTAATATCAAAATCTTTAAATTACTCAAATTAATTTAGCTTGAAGTAATAGATATTTAAAATGTAATATATAATGAGGGAAATTTTGAATATATTGTTAAATCATATTATTATTTTTCAATTCAAATTTAGTGTAATTATTTATATTAACGATTTTAGATTTCTGTTAACTCATTGATTTCAGATAAGTTTGAAATATCCAAAATCATTATTTGAAAAGTTTTTGTTTATATATTATTATAACTTAACTTTAGTTTCTGAATTACACAAAAATAAGTTATTTAAGTTAATTTTTTAAATTGATTGATTGATTTTGAGTTTTTTTTTTATGATTAAATTAAAATTAGATAATATTATAAAAATAGAAATGAAAAAAAAATTCTACTGTTATATCAAAAAATGCCATTTTCTTGTATTGAAGTCATATTTCTATCCAATATTAAATTGTTTGTTCAAAAATTCAATAATTTAATCTAACCTAATTTAATTTAACTTAATACTTTATATGTGAAAAATTGTGATCAGTTTTGTCAAAATAAACTTTTTTTTTATTTTTAAAAATGATAAATAAATCTACATTATAATATATTTATCTCATAATTAATTTATTTTTTATTTACAAAATTAAATTCTGTTAAATCACTTTCAAATACCATTAAATTTCTTTAATAACATCTTTTTAAATAAAATATTAATTCACATGCTATTGGTATAATGACTGGATTCGCTTACTATATTTGCAAAAATAGTGAAAATAATTACTTATGAAATATTAAGATGATCTAACCAAAATACAGATTCGTGAAATATCTTGCCTATGATTATTTAATATCACGCGAGATTTTAATGTTATTTTTAACAATATTTATTATTATTATTTTATTATAATATAAAAAATTATTTCAAAATAATAACAATAATGCTGGCGAACTTTTCTAATCCAAGCAAATATCATTTCTTAATAAAAAAATTATTGATGGAATTCAAATGTTACTTATTGAAATGTGAATATATATTATATATAAATGTGAATATATATTAAAAATTATTTAAATCAATGAAATTTGTTTGTTAAAAATAGAATATATTATATTTATATAATATATATATATATATATATATATATATATATATATATATATATATAATATTTCATATACAATATATTTTCATAAATATTTTTTATCAAAAATTAAAATCGAACAACAATAACATGTAAAGACAAAAATGCTTTAGAATAGTGATCCTGGTAATAATTTTAAACTTATTAATATCGATAAAGAATCGTTAATATAATTAATATATAATATAATATATAATATATTATATATAATTTATATTTATATATAATTATATTATATATAATATATAATATAATATAATTATCTAAGTTTTCTTTGTCATTTCACAAATAATTAGATTCCTTATAAATTCTAATTTATTTTTATTTTAAATTAATAATTATTTTTAATAATAATTAATTTGCTTATATATATATTATTAGTTACAATATTTATCATTCTAATATAATATCATTCATAATTATTTCAAATAAAAGAAAATTAAAAAAGTTTTAACTTTCTTTGAAAAGAAATTTTAAATCAAATAAATAATAAGTTATAAAGATAAAATAATTTCAAATATATGATTTTAAATTCCTTAAATACAAGTCCAATTTATTTGAGCAAAAAAATTTTAGTCCATATGAATGCTTATCGCAATCGTTATCAATTCTTAAAGTTCATACTTATAAATCATAATTTATATGACTATATATATAAATATATAAATATTATGTATATACTATTGTATAAATATACGTATATATTATTTATTACATTTAATATTTAACTTTATTTAATGATTCATGTATCGATTTAAGAAATATAAACAGTGTAAAAACAAAAATCAAGACTAATTTATGAAACGGCCATAATAGCTTGAACTTTATTTTCAATAGTTTTGGCATTTTCAATAGTTCAAAATTTAATAAAAATTTATGATTAAATATAGTTTATGTATATGTATACTCATTTTTTCAAATTCTCAATAACAGTACATTACGATATAATAACTACATCACAAATCATTCTTCAATAATTTGTGAAAGACTACCAGAAACAGTCGTAATGGATCTTGACTTATATCTTGTATTGTGATCTCACAAAAATCCATCTTTGGAAATCGTCTTTCAACACGATTATTAATTCTTTTTCATTCTTTCTTAGTTTGGATTTTTACTAAAGATAATGGTTGGAGGAAAATTGTTATAATTTTTCAAAATCATAGATTAGATAGAATTCAGATCAATTCAAATCACAATTAAAAATCAGATGATAGTTAAAATTCAAATAGATTTAGATCAGATCATAATTAAAATTTTAATATATAATATAAAAATATATAATATAAATATATAATAAAAATAAAATAAATAATTCACATTATAATTAGGAACTAGATAGATTTCAGATCAGATCACAATTAGTACATGTCAGAAAAATCGCATTTAATCGCCGCGGGAATCAATCAAATCATAATCAGAAATTACGAAATTCAATCAATCGTTAGTCAACGACAAATAGTTTGAATTAGTTGCTACTAGTTTATCATACAAACAATTATATAGTTCTATAAATTTTAAATGGATTTTAAATAGTCTTTTAACAATAGAAAATAAGTTTTTATTGTTTTAAAAATAGTCATATTTTTATATTAACAAATAAAAATATAAATATTAATTTATTTATTTGTAAACATAAATAGATTATTTTCAAAAAAAAGTCTAGCACTCTAGCACATGTTTTTTCATTGTTTTTGATAATAGTACAACAAATTCTTACATAACATATCTCTGATATGTGCCTTTGTAGTACACCCTGCTGTTCCATTACGAATATTTCTTTTTGAAATGTTTTAAGCTTCGAGTATTTCTTTTTGAAACATTTGATGTGTTTCCTTATTATAAAAGTCTAATCCCGTTTTTACATTCGTTTTTATTTCGTAAAAATTTTACAACAGTTAAATTGAATTCTCATACAATTATAAAATTTATACATATAAAATGTATAAAGTGTGTGTGTGTGTGTGTGTGTGTGTGTGTGTGTGTGTGTGTGTGTGTGTGTGTGTGTGTGTGTGTGTGTGTGTGTGTGTGTGTGTGTGTGTGTGTGTGTGTGGTGTGTGTGTGTGTGTGTGTGTGTGTGTGTGTGTGTGTGTGTGTGTGTGTGTGTGTGTGTGTGTGTGTGTGTGTGTGTGTGTGTGTGTGTGTGTGTGTGTGTGTGTGTGTGGTGTGTGTGTGTGTGTGTGTGTGTGTGTGTGTGTGTGTGTGTGTGTGTGTGTGTGTGTGTGTGTGTGTGTGTGTGTGTGTGTGTGTGTGTGTGTGTGTGTGTGTGTGTGTGTGTGTGTGTGTGTGTGTGTGTGTGTGTGTGTGTGTGTGTGTGTGTGTGTGTGTGTGTGTGTTTATTATTGGTATGTACATTATTGTTATGTATAATGCATATTTTACATATTTACGAAGTTTCATTATTCATAACAAATTTTTTTTAAAATAAAAATAGTCTTTTTAGAATTTAAAAAAAAATTTTGTAATGTATATAAGGATATGTATATAAAGGATATAAATACTTCTGTGACTGATTATGATTATATATGAACAGAATATCAAAAACAGATAAATTCTTTTATAAAGAAAGTTAAAAAAGAAATTTCAATTGATTCGGTTGAATAATAACAATACATAAATAGAATTGTGACGATAATAAATGAAAACTATGTCTTTAAAAAATTTTACAAAAATTTGAATGTTTTTTATTATATGATCTTGTTTATTGTCCGATTAATAATTTTTTGAGTCTCTATAAACAAAAATTGAAAAAACTGAAAGTAAATATTTTATATATATTATAATATATAATTGAAATCATTGTTCGATATTATTATTATTATATGGAATTTATATTATAGAGATATATTTATATATTAGAATTTATATTATATTATTTAATATACTTATTACTTAAATAAATAAAAGTATATTTATTATCAATAAAGT
Organism: Apis mellifera; assembly: GCF_003254395.2. Lineage (NCBI taxonomy): Eukaryota > Metazoa > Arthropoda > Insecta > Hymenoptera > Apidae > Apis > Apis mellifera. The sequence goes on from NC_037648.1 coordinate 5,225,637, forward strand.
TTGAGTTAGTTGAATTAATATTTCAAAATTAAAAATTAAAAATTTTATATTATATTCAAGAAGTTCGAATGAATATTTTGAAGTTCGAATTTTCATTATATAAATACAAATAAGATGATAAATTACTTATTAAACTGAATTGATTAAAAATTAAGAAATAAAAGATTTATGTCTTTATATATTATTATATATTATCTTAAATCTTTTTTTTAAGATCGTCATAAAAAGTCAAATTTTTTTGTAAGATATATTCATTCAATTATATTGCAGATATTTTAATTATATAATACTTTCTAATTTAGAAATAATTCCTAAGAAGAGTTTCCATATTGTCATTGAAACTTATTCAAAAAAAGTATCATTTTATGATTTACGATTGTTTTTGTATTCCATTTTCATTTAAATATATTATACAAATTCATTAAGTTCTCTAAATATTTATTTTATTGACAATTTGATTATCATTAAATAATTTGAATTACAAATTGTTACAAAATTATAATGAGAATTTATAGAAATTTAACATAGCATCACAAATCAGTTAATCATATCAAAAATTTTTACTTCGCAACTTAATCAATAATATTATATTTAAAATTATCATAACAATGTTAATAACAATGGTTAATAACAAAGTACATTTTTAATACAAGTAACGTTTTTAGATTAAAAAATTTATACAAAATTTTTTTGTATAATACTAACTATATAATACTACGTATTAATTTAGCGAAAAATTATTAAAAATATTATTAAACATGGGGATAAATTCAAGTTTGAAATTATTTTTATCAAAAACGAATGATATATTAAACAAATATATATTATAAACAGATATTATATATAACAGATGCATATAAGATACATGTACAAAATATGAAATTTAAAAAAAACAAAACTAGTTGATAGTAGTATTATTTACAAAATAGTATTATTTACAAAAAAATAAAAAACTAAAATATGTGTATAATTTGTAAATTACATATATTTATATAGCCATTTTTCTAATTAAATATGCTTGGTTCGAAAATTCAAGTCTTAAAACAGAATTTATTTCTAAGAAATAAATTAAAATAAATGAGATATTTGATTACCTAGAATCTTGATTATTCAGCGTATTTCTTTTTATTAACATCAATTTTATATTTCTTTTTATTTCTATCATTAGTTTTTTCGCATTAAATTATTCTTCATTTTTTGAAATTAATAATTATTAATTATTTATTAACTATAATTGATACATTAAATTTAATTAGAAGTGAATGCTCAAAATAAGTTATAAAAGAAAGCAATTTGTAAAATATAAAATGTACATTTTTAATTATTTTTTCTGGGATTTCTTATTTGATAGATCTCGATATCTACGTTTATTTAAGTTAGTTAATTAATCCTACTAGTTGTTTTATTTAATTTTTGTTAACGGAAAAATTGTAAGTAAATTATTATTATATATAGGAAAATAAATTTATTTAAAAATATAAAATCAACATTTCATGTTTGAAAAATATCAAAAAATGGTGAAAAAAATATTATCATTAAATATATCATTTAATTTATCGTATAAAATTATTTTTTTATTACTTATAGAAGAAATTAAAGTAAAATCAATAATTTAATAATACAATATTTCAACTATGATGATAAAATAGAAATTTAAAGTCTATATTAGTAGAATTTAGAAGTTAAAAGTTATATTTTTTAATAGTATGGTAGTATTTGAAACTTGATTGCATTTATAAAAAAAACATGATTGTACAGAAAAAAAATAAAAATAACTAAATTCTATTTTTAGCATTTTGTTATTAAAATATTAGTATTCTTTTATCATTTTCTTAATGCATATACATTGTACAATATATATTGTATATATTATTTTATTTGATTATTGAATAGTATACTATTTCCTATATTATATTGTATATATTAATTATATTATATATTATATATTATATATTAATTATATTAGTTGTAATATCATAGTGAAATAAAAGAAAATATTATCAAATGCGAAATTTTTGATTGAAGATTTTGACTATTCAAAACTATATAATTCAAAATATCTTACTTGAGAATTTGTATATCGTAATCAATTTGTATTAATTAATACAAATAATAACAATAAGTCATTTATAAAAAATCACGAATCAAATATCAATTTTGATGATATTGATTTGCAGGATTAAAAAAATTAATTTAATAAAACATATGGTTATTAATCAAGTAATAGTGATACTAGATGATGATGGCCTACTTGCATTAAAATTTTTATTAATGCATTAAAATTTATGACGAAGCGATTATTATGTATTTTGCAAAATTATCTCACTTTTATTTACATATCGTTATTTCAATATTTATTATATTGGAAACAAAAATAATATTGTAATTTCCCTTGATGTTTTTTTTTTTTTATTAAAAATTTATTAAAAATTTTTGCTCTTATATAGTATGTTGCATAGTTAGATTTTCTTTTAGATTTTTAATTTTTGAAAAAATTTAAGATAATTATAAATGAATATCAGAAAGAATGAGTATGTTACAAGCTTTTAAATTTGATTTTTATTTAAATCGTTTAGATATTTATAATTTAATAATTATTTATATTATTTTATTTGGAAAAATTCATATATATATATATATATATATATATATATATATCAAAAATAAATAACTATCATTTGTATAAAAACACAAAACAAGGTTGAAAAATTACAATTTTTTTAATATTGATTTTTTTCAAATACTATTGGTTTTGAAGAAAACGAATTACAAATCCAGTGTTATACATAATTAGTTATACATATACATTGTTATACACAGTTAACAAGTACATAATTAAAATATATAGTTAAAATCAATAAGAATGTCTTTTGAAAATTACAAAATCAGATATTAAATATTATAATCGAAGCCAAAATGAATAAAAATGTCAATTAAATTAAATTATAAATTATTGAAATTTGTGTTAAACAAAACAAGATGAAGAAAATAAGATAACCTTATTTTTGTTGCATTACTGTTTATGGCTAGTATGTTTCATCTAACGTGAACTTAAATTATTTATAATTTAATAAACAAATCTCAATTAATTTATATATTTATATTATTATTTTATTATATCAATTTTTATATTTATTTTGATTTCTAGATTTTTCTCGATTTTTCGATAATATCCTGTCATAAATTATTCATAATATTTTATATAAAATTTCATTACATTCAATTTATTATTTGTATTTAATTTGTATCTTCAAAAGATTTTTTAAATTTTTGATTTCCGATAAGTTTTAAATAAAAAGGAAAATAATCATATAAATTATTTACGAAAAATACAAAACAAAAATATAAATAATTATAAAACTTTTAACTTTAAAAAAAATTAAATTCTACAATCCATCTTATTTTAATTTTTTAAATTGAAAACGAAATAAAAACATATAATCAATTGCGAAAGACAAGCTGCGTAATCTATATAATTTGTATTCTGATAATATTGATTACATATTAAATATAAATATTTTATTTGCCAATAAATAAAAAAAAGATTTGAATAAATAACAATAAGTTGAATATAAAATTCAAGAAAAAATAATAATACATAAAATTTAGAGATAAACTTTTTGAATTAAATAAAAATATATATAAATTCACTTTCTTAACTTTTCAATAAATTATTAACAAATGTATTAACATTTTATATATGTATAATTATATAATTATATACTTTGTATATTATTGAAAAGTTAAGAAAGTGAATTTATATATATTTTTCTGAAATAAATAAATTGAAACCAAAAATAACATAGAAAATATACATATATATATATATATATATATATATATATATATATATATATATATATATCAATAAGCAATAAGTTCTCTTTAAATATACTTACATAAAAATCAAGTAAAGATAAAAAATATTTAAAAAATCTATAATGATTAGTTTTTTAACTTTAGTATATTCACAGAATATAATTTTAATTTATAATAAGTCTTAAAATAAAGTTAAATAAAGTTAAATAAAAACAATTTATATTAGATAAAATGAAACTGTTAAACAAAATGAGAGAGAAATAGAATAAATTATTTTTATATTTGCTTTGATTTCTAAAATCAATCTTTCATAAATGTCTTACGAATATATTAATATTCTGTATACATATATATATAATTTCAAATTTTTCATAAAAGTGTTATAAAAGGATTATATATCTATATTTATTATCAATTTTAAAATATTACAAATAATTATTTATATTTATATTTTTTTTTTAATCACAAAATACTTATATGTAATATATAATAATACATATAGTAATACATATAGTAATAAAAAGATAATAAAAAAATATACTTGCTTCATGGTCATAGCTGGTTGCACGACCATAGTTGAATATAAGTCGAGCGTTGGATAGTGTTGGATAAACACGACTTGAGTGACTTGCCAATTTATCGAGAGTACATGTCAGTAGGTCATTTCAACGGTTGGTTCTTGTCTCACAGAGACGCAGTACCGAAGCAATGTTGTGGCCTCGGCTCCCCTCCTGTACGCTGGTCCATCCTGAGTGTCGGCGTAGTTGGTCTAGTGTGTGCGGGTGCTGGTGCTCTACTAGGGGCCCTCAGGGCTTCTGGCCGCGATCACATTGCTGTTGCACTTCTTATGATCGGTAAGAAATAAATTTTTTTTTTTTCATATTATTGAAATAGTTATTTGAACAATTTTTTTTTATTTATAGGATATTAATATATTTGTAAAACATTTTTGGAACGAGTTGATTTTAGAAGCCAAAAATACAAATAAATTACAAAAAATTTTTTAAGTATATAAAAATTTCGATTTAGATTTACTTATTAAATTATAAGTAATTTAAGTTTACATTAAATAAAATGAGACAGAATATAACGGTACTGTAACAGAAGTAATCTTCGAATAAAAGAATCTTTGTCAAGTTTAAATTTTATTGGGTTGGCAACTAAGTAATTGCGGATTTCACTCATAGATGGCTTCAGTTGAATTTTTAGATTTGCTGGCATAGTCCAAATGTAAAACACATTTTGTTATTTGATAGTTGGCAATTCAACTGTCAATCAGTAAAAAAAGTTTTTTGATCGGTTGCGTAGTTTTCCTTTGGGGTTCGTTGAAAAATGGAAAATCAAAAGGAACATTATCGTCATATTTTGCTTTTTTATTTTCGCAAAGGGAAAAACGCATCGCAAACTAACAAAAAATTATGTGCTGTTTATGGCGACGAAGCCTTAAAAGAACGGCAGTGTCAAAATTGGTTTGACAAATTTCGTTCTGGTGATTTTTCACTCAAAGACGAAAAACGCTCTGGTCGTATAGTTGAAGTTGATGACGACCTAATCAAAGCAATAATCGATTCGAATCGTCACAGTACAACTCGTGAGATTGCAGAGAAGCTTCATGTATCACATACATGCATTGAAAACCACTTAAAACAACTTGGCTATGTTCAAAAACTCGACACATGGGTTTCTCATGAACTGAAAGAAAAGCATTTAACGCAACGCATTAACAGCTGCGATTTGCTAAAGAAACATAATGAAAATGATCCATTTTTAAAACGACTGATAATTGATGAAAAATGGGTTGTTTACAACAATATCAAGCGGAAAAGATCGTGGAGCAGGTCACGTGAACCAGCTCAAACAACATCAAAAGCTGGTATTCATCAAAAGAAGGTTTTGTTATCAGTTTAGTGGGATTACAAAGGAATTGTCTATTTTGAACTCTTACCACCCAACCGAACGATCAATTCTGTTGTTTACATTGAACAACTAACGAAATTAAACAATGCAGTTGAAGAAAAGCGGCCCGAATTGACAAATCGAAAAGATGTTGTATTCCATCATGACAATGCAAAGCCACACACATTTTTGGTCACTCGACAAAAATTATTGGAGCTTGGTTGGGATGTTTTGCCACATCCACCATATAGTCCTGACCTTGCACCATCTGATTACTTTTTGTTTCGATTTTTACAAAACTCCTTGAATGGTAAAAATTTCAATAATGATGATGATATCAAATCGTATCTGATTCAGTTTTTTGCTAATAAAAACCAGAAGTTTTATGAACGTGGGATTATGCTGCCTGAAAGATGGCAAAAGGTCATTGATCAAAATGGGCAACACATTACAGAATAAAGTTATTTAGTTCCATGAAAAAATTGTCTTTAATTTTCTAAAAAAAATCCGCAATTACTTAGTTGCCAACCCAATAATTGCTTATAATTTAAATAAAATTTAATTATTTTTGTATATCAATTTTTTAAATATTTATATATTTATATGAAAAATATTTTATACATTTTTATTATAGATAATATATAAATATATATTATAAATTTGTCAAGTTTAGAATATTAAAAGAATATTATTAAAATCGAAAATTGAATAATGTTGAAATATTAATACAAATTTTAGATATTAATACAAGATTTAGAAAAATATACACATAATATATTTTTTTTAGCAAAACTTTTTATAAAAATAAACTAACTTAATTTTTAACAAATTAAGATTTAAACGTATATTTATACATATTTGAATATTTATGATTTTATATATCGAAAAAAAATTAGAATTCAATGCAAATTCACAAATATAATATGGTTTTTTAAAAAGATTTCTTGGTACTTATAATTCATCTATAATCATTCTATTTATCTATAATAAAAAGTGAATTATTTTTTTTTCCGATCTATTTTTTAATGAAGAATCACTAGCTTCAAATTTATTTGAATGTATATATATATATATATGTATTATAATTATATATTAATAATCATAATAATAAAATAATATCAATTTTTTCTGTACAAGTTATATTCAAAACTTCATTCTAAATTTTATTACAAATTCTTCTCTAATTTTTTTATTTACAGAATATTTTTTCATATATTATTTTATTTTAATACTAAACCTAATTATTAACAAATATTAAATTTAATAAAAATTGACATGTATTACTAGTAAATCTACTAGTCTTTCATTATTTTTAGAATTTTTGATAATTGTTGTTGCAATTATTTTTTAATTGTCTTTAATTAGAAAAAATATGAAATAATTATATTCACTAATTTCTTATACTTTTTTACACTAAATATTATTCAATAATTCATAATTTTAAATAATTTTATTTATTTTATATTTATTTTTCATCTATAGTATATATTGTTTTATTTTTATATTTTTTTTTTACATTTTTTATATTTAAATTATATTTATATTTAAATTACATTTCAATTATATTTAATAAAATATAATTATTAATGAATACTTATATATTAATCATATATTTTTGTTGTTTTTTAAATATTATTTAATATTTTAAGAACATTTAGATATTGTAATTTTTTTTAAAATGTTCTATAGGTATTTAACATGTATCTATATATTATTTATTTGTTGAAATTTTATTAATAATTAAAATTTTACGTTTATTAATTTTTATGAAATTAATTATTATTTGAATATTTTTTATATCTATATTCGTAATATTAATTGAACATTATTTATATATGTATTTAATTATTTTTATAATATATATATTATATATTATATTATATAATATATACAAGATCTTTGATTATGAATATATGTATATATAATATATATACATATATATATATATACACATATTTTAAAAGATTAATCAATAAGAAACTTATCAAATTAATAAAATTCCTAAAGTAACTAAAGTTTTAACTTAATTTTATATTTCATATTTTTTTTATTAGTTTATTTTATTAAAAAATATTTTAATTTTAATTATAATATATAATATATTAATTATAATATAATATATTATAATTTAATAATATTCTTGATCTTAATTTTTTTTAATGTAATCAAGTTTTAATTAATTATAAAAATAATTATTTTAAATGGAAAATATCAATATTTTTTAATTTATTAATGTTGATAAATCTCTACTTTCTTATAGATATTCTAATAGATATTCCACTATACATATAATCGTCCGTATTGTTGTGTTTTAACACAATACATTTTTTTTAAATCATTGAACTCTGATTTTGAATTATCATTTTAAAACTTTAAATTTTTTTATAAATTTTGATTATGAATTCTAAGAATTTTCCTGTTATGCAAGAGTTTTTAATAATTTAATATATAATAATATTTGTTTTAGAGTATTAAGTTATAAATATGATTATTTTAAATGGAAAATATCAATATTTTTTAATTTATTGATGTTGAATTCAATTATTAAAATCCAATTAACAACTTACATAATTGTTATTTTTATAATATTTATTGATCGAAGAATGGGATATAATTTAATATATTATAGAAAAACAAATTTATTGTTTGTAATAAATCAAATGAACTTTATCTGGAAATATAATTTTAATATTTAATATTATTAATATTAATTGATTTAATATATAAATCATAATTTAATTATTAATTATATAATATATATAATTCAAATCTTTTATCAAATTAAATACAATTAGAATAAAATTAAATGAATAATATATCTATTATATATGATTTAATGATCATTTATAGGAGAATATTATATTGTTAAATATAACTTTACATTTAACAATTATTTTTATAAATAAAAATATAGAAAATATAACAATCTTATAAATAAAGTTTTAATAAATTTAAAAAAAAATAATAGATATAAAATAAAATTAAGAAATAATTTTTTTTATTCTATGATTAAAATCATATTATAACAATTTCATAAAAAATGAAATATTTTTTCTATTGAAATTAAAGAATTTATTTATAATAAAAAATGTTTATTTAAAAAAATACAAATTATTTATATCATATATGAAAAATACATATTACATAAATACTAATAGTTCCAAAATATTTTATAATACATATTATTTACATAATAATATTTATAATAATTAAAGAATTTACTTAATCTTAAAAATTTATTTCAAAATTAGAAAAAAGAAAAATTATAAATTATAAAAAAAAGAATGAAATTATAAAAAAAGATTATAAATAAAAATTATTTATATTTTATATTAATTAATAATAAAATATTATCAATATTAAAAATGTAATTATAAATATTATTGTTATATTGATTATTAATTTTAACTATTAATATTTTATTGTTAATTTATTATCTTTTTTTATATAAATAACTAATGAATTTTATAAACTTCTAAACTTTATATTGTTTTATTTATATTTTTTAGACATCAATTAAATGGAGAATTTCTACCATTAGATTTCAAATTTCACGCATAGTTTAATATAAAAGCATTTTTCATTCTTTATCTGATCTAATTAGATTCTTCATTGACATTTTGTCTCGTAAGAAGTAAAGAAGTGAATATCTAAAAAGAACATACATTACATTTAAAATTTTATTAATCATATAATAATCACATTATAATTATATTTCGCGATTTTATATATTAAATATAATATTTTGTTTATTATATTTCACATTTCTCTTTATAATTTTCATTAATTTTATATAAATATATTATTATATTATTATATTTCTATAAATATAAACATTTATTTTATATTATTTTTCATTAAAAAATTTTTACAATAGTGAAAAATTATATACATATAAAATAAATTTTACAAAAAGAACATGATATAAGTATATTTGTTTTATAGAGAATATTCTGAATATTTTGCATATAAAGTCTGCGAATTTATTTCATTTCATAAATAAAAATGAAAAATTTAATAAAAATATTTTTGCATTTAAGATATGATATTTAATAAAAATAAAAATGAAATATCTATTGTATATTAAAATATAAATAAGTTATTTTATAATTATTTTATATTGGAAAAATTGGAAAAAAAAATTATATATAATCTGATACAAAATATTTTTCAATATTTAAATAATTGTGTATATATATTATAATTATAATCGAAATTAATTATAATTTATAAATTGTTTATCTTGAGATAAATGTTATACATATATAGAGATAAATATATATTACATATATAATTGCCTAAACTTTTTAAATACACATATAAATAATTGTACATATAAGAATTCATTTATTATTTGCCTTCGAATTATTTAAGTTTTAATTGTAGATAACTTTTGCAACAGAAAATAAAAATATTGATCATTTTAATTAGTCTTATTCTTAGTAATAATATTCCAATTCTTAGTAATTATATTTATAATTAACATAAATTAGTATAAGAAAAAATGAAATAATTGGAAATTTTATGGAATTTAATTAAAATGATCGAACTTAATATTTAAATATATACATAATACTTTATTATATATATATCAAAATTCTATGAAAAGAATAATCAAAATAAAGAGACGTAAATTATTTATATTATCTTGATAATTTAAGAGTCCACTTATTATTTTGTGTTCAAACAAAATTAAAAAATAATTAATAAAAACTTTATTATTCTTTAAAATTTTTTTAAAAAATGAAATTTATTTTTTGAACAATTCTTATTCATTTCTTAAAAATTGCAAAAATAAAGATTGATTAATTATTTTGTTTTGATCAATCTTAGAAGTTTTTATATTAAAATATTTCTATTCATTATTTTTAAGATAGAAATAGTAATACAAAAAAATATAAGTATATAATATTTATGATATTAGATAAAAATTTATAATTTTTTAAAAAATTAATAAATATTTATAATATATTCAACTGGATTACAAATAAAATAAAGATAATGAAAATAATTATATTTAAAGTTCTAATATCAACGATAAATTTAGAAATTATGTATTGATTATTTTTTAATTCCATTTTTTCTATTATTTAATTCTATTTTATATTTAACAAAATAAAACAATAGTAAAACAGATCAACATAAAATGATAATAGAAAATAAATATAACGTTATTTTTTATATCAAAAAAATAATATTTTAAAGTAATAATCTTTATAATAATAACCTTACATGTTTTAATAATAAATATTATACATATTATACATACATATATATATATAAAATATAGTTATAAAGTAGTTAAATATAATTAATATAGTAATTTTTCAGTCTTAATAAAAAAATTAAAAAAATAATATAATTACTAATATTATTGGATTATTAGATAAAATGATAATTATAGTGATTAAATGATTATATTTTTTTCATAAATATAATTTTAATATATGAAAAACTAATTTATTATGCATATATAAATAATATATAAATATATAAATATAAAAGAGAATCTATATAATAAATCTATATAATAATTCATCGTGAATATACAATTTGAACATACAATAATATCGATAATTTTTTTGTTTTTTATCATATATTGCAAATAATAAAAAATTTTGTAATCAAATTCATTCGTTTGATTTTATTATAATTTAGTGTCATTATGATAAATAATTTTAAAATATGCTAATTATAAAAAAATGAGAAAAATAATTCATTATTTTACTTGCCATTTTATTATACATGTTATGTGAATAAATAATAAATTAAAGTTACAATAAAATATTTAAATTTCTATTCATTAATTTATGATATTAAAATATATATTGTAAGATTCATGCGTAATTGTTCTTTAATTTTCTGTTATATCATATATTCATATATATCATATGCAAATTTTTAATATATATATTACTGAATTAAATAATTTAATTTAGTTTGCAATTTTTAAATTATTGAGAAATAAAATACAGAGAAACTTTTATTTATATAATGAAGTTTTATAAATGAGCTTTAAAATTTTTAATTTCTAATTTTATGACATTTATTATTTGTAATATATAATCATATATTATTTTAGAGAATTTCAATAATTTTAATTTTAATGAAAGTTTAAATGCATAATTAGTTATACATGGATCTTTTCTCTAATTTTTTTTGATAACATGAAATTATTATTCAAATTTTTTAACGTTTTATTATTTTTGTTATTTTTTTAATTTTGTGATAGTGTGAAATAGAATGAAATTTTTTATATAAAAATATTTAATTTTTAATGTTTCACTCTTGTAAAAAAATTTTCGAGACAAAATTGTATTTAAAACAAAAAAATGCTGAAATTTTAAAGATTGATTTCACTGTCTCAGATTTTTGATGAATAAAAAAGATTCTCTACAATATAATTTATTATATATAAATCATTATATTTTATATGTATATACTTTCATTTTAAAATTAGAATTATTGAATTAAATTAATTTCTTTGTAATATGATAGATGAATGATTTTTTTTTTATGAGTTGTATTTGTATTTTTTATATATCTTTATATGTTTACTAATTAAAAAAAAAATTAATTTTTCTTAAAATTATAATTTTTATATTATGTTATTATTATAACATAATAATATATAACATAATGTTATATTATAATGAACAATATATATATAATGTTTTTATACTGTTATTTTGTAAGATTTTGTAAATAAATTTTCATTATTGCCAAAATTGATTTTATAAATTCAGAAAGTTAAATTCAAATGAATTTTCGATTTAATATGAACTTACATAATCTATCGTAAACGAAAGGCATCAAAACAGTTCATATCAAGGGAATTCATATTTCTTATATTTTAAAATCAAATTTATTTGCTAGTCGTTTGAAGAAATTCCACGGAAACATAATGAATAATCATTAATTTGTAAAAATAATAAAATAAAAATGGAGAACGCATGAAGGAAAAAAAATGTTAAACAGAAATAAAAATGTCGAATTGACTAAGAATTATGAAATAGAGCAGCATTAGTGAGAAACAGTAAAGAGGCCATTGATCGATCAGATCGACTGATCATAGCGCTACAAAAGAAGGGAAAGAAGCATGCTGGCAACTGGTTACTTTCTAAACGTGGGTATGTAACCTGCGACCCGCATAGAATGCCTCTCACAATAGAAGAACGCACTAACTTACAGAGATCAACACCTACACGTGAAGGAACCGTGAGATTCGCGAAACAGAATTAAGAAATTTCTAGGGAAATTGATAAATGGATGAATAGATTCGACAAAAATTCCGAAAATTCGATTGGTTTTAAAATTTTATAATCACATATTGAAATTTTTCTTTATATAATTACATTAAAATCTTCGGAAATTTTTTCTTTTTTTCTCTTTTTTTTTTTTGTTTCTTTTTTTTTCACAAAGTAAATCTAAATATTAAATATTGAATATTTTTTTTATAAGTTTTCTTAATTATTTTTTTTATTAATTTCCATTGAATGAAGAAAATACTTTTATTTTTGAGTTCTATTTATTCAAAATTATTATAAATTTTTTTAAACTCTTTTAATATATATTTTATATATATATATATATATATATATATATATATATATATATATATATATATATATTTGATTCAATAGAAGTAAAAGTGCAAAATTGTTATTAATTATTTAAGTGAATAAATTAAAAAAAAAATTAAAATGCAAAGAAACTAAAATAAAAAAAAATATCTACTATAAGAGATATCAAAAAACACGTAATTTATTTTATATGTAAAAGAATTTTAAAAGATATTTAACAAAGATATTTAATAAAAAAATAAATTTTGTTTTTTTATAAAAGAAATTATAGAAGATATTTTTAAATTTTAATAAATTTTTTAAATAAATTTTTTTAAATATACATTTATTTTAAATATTAATATATTATATGTTAATATTAATATATAAAATTTTAAATATTTAAATATATACATTTATTTTAAATATTCACATAATAATAATAGATTATATAAGATATCTATTATTACATAATTTATAATAAAAATTTAAATACAGAAAAAATTTTGCATCCTTGAATTGATAATGTAAATATGATTATTATAATTTCTAATTTGCCTGTTATATAATACAATAGATAACATTGATTATTTTCTTTTTTTTATTTAGCAATTAATTCAATACTAAATTTTTTTAAATTATTTAATATTCATAATAAAACAAAAGAAGTTGATTTAAAAATTCTAATACAATATTGTTCTAATAACACAAAACAGTATAAAAATAAAACAAATAATTTTGTAATTAAAAATAATGTTAATAATATAAAATAAAAGACGAAAAATTAATATAATTATTGCATGAATAATATATAATCTGAATTTATAATTTAATATTTATTAATCAATTACATATGTAAATATAGACAAAGGAATTGATTCAAAAGATCATTAATTCAGTTTTTAACACAATTACTATTAACATTATCAATATTTATTAACTAATAATTGTATTTAAATTCAATATATTGCGAAATAATATTGAATATTTGTTAATGATAAAATATTTATTGATTTTACGTCAAGATATTGATTTTTTGTTTCTTTTAATAAATATTATAAATTTTTAAAATGATCTTTTGCACTTTTTTTCCAATTATCTCATATCATTCTAATTTCTATATAATAATATTAATAATATATATATATATATATATATATATATATATATATATATATATATATATATATAATATATATATAGATATAAAATATCTATCAATATATCTAAGTAGTAGAACGAAACTTTTAGAAATATTCTAAAAATTAAAAAATGATAAAAAAAATAAAAATTGCAAAAAATTGTAATTACAAAAATCTATTATTTATTTATATGCTTACAAAAAATTTTTAATAATTTTTTCTTTAATTTTTGGTATTTTAATTATTTTAATATTTTTTATGTATTTATATTTAATTATATTATATTCATTATATTATATAATGAAAAAATTTATTTATTTAAAATTTACAAAAATAACTTTTTTCTTTTTTTTGAATTTGTAGCGATTAGATCAGAACAAAATTTAACAAATATTTTTTTTAATAATTAAATATTTCTAAATTTTCCATTCGTGAAAGTGTTGAACTAATTTCACACGATTCTATGTGAGCTATAATGCTAAATTACTTACTTTCTTCAATTCAATGGAAAAACCATTAAATTCAATCAGTTTATTAAGTGTATATCAAATCGTGATGAATTTTGAATTATACGAATTTTTTATAACGCAATATAATTTAAAACATTTGGGTGAGAAAAAAGATCATATTTAAAATATTAAAATATTCATTGAATATTTTAAATAAATATTGATAAATAATATTGTAATAGTTATAAATAATAATATGTTATAAATAATTATATAATAATAAAATAAATAAAGTTATCACATATTGCATACTTAAATTTGAAGATTCTATGTAACAAAAAATAATTAACTTTTTGTTTGATATCTATTTAATAATTATATTTAAATTATATTATAAATAATTTTAAGAAAAAGTAATGATATTATAATTGTAATTTACAAATTAAAATATTTCTAGATTAAGAATAGTAAAAATTACAATATATACTTTATAGATATAAACATCAAATAAATCCACAATTTAAATTGAAATTAAATTTTATGTTCAACTAAAACTTTTATCGAGAAATTTATTAAAGACATATATATTTGATTTATTGTTATATTTCACTGTAAATTCATTTAAAAAAAAATGCGCTTTATAATTAGAAATTAATAATAAAAAAATGCATAGTCTATTTATTTATACTTTATTATTTAATATAAATATAATGAAATATCTCTTAGAAAAACTTTAATTACAATTGATTTAAAATCATAATTTTCTATTTCTAATTCTAAAAGAGAAAAGGAGAAGTAAACAAGAAAGGGGAAGAGATGAGAAAGAGAGATACTTTCATACATTTATTAAAACTTTTAAAAATTATTTGCAATTAAAATTTAAAATTAAGGAATTTTTTTTATGAATACATTTTTAATTTTTTGAACTGAATTGCATGCTATCGAGACATTTAAAAATACGAAATTTAAAATTAAGATTACTATACACAATAATTAATATTTCATATTTAAAAATATATCAAATTTAAAAATAATTATAAAATAAAATATTTTTGTAAATATCTATTTTTTTTTTTTGTATAGTTAACTTTTAAATGATGTTATTAACTGTGTTTATAATATTTTAAATTAAATTTAAATGTAAATTTTTATATAAATATTATATATTTTATATAAATTTTAAAATATCCAACAGAAATATATGAAAGTAAATGTAAATAATGTAAATAAATGTACGAAAGATATTAAAAAATTATTATTAGTATTAGGATAAATGAACAAAAGATAATTGTACATAAAAATAATAATAAATATAAAACATAATCTATATAAAATATAAAAATAAATTAAACTTATAATATAATCGAGTAAAGCTTAATTATATATATAAAAATAAAAAATTAACATTTTCTAATTTAAAATTTAGTTTTTGAAAAAGTGAAATTTCGAAGTTAAATTGTGCATTTAGTTAGTTTTCAATAGAATAATGATAAAAAAATTAATTAAATAATTATTCTAAATAAACAAAAAAACAAGTAAATCAAAAATGGTAAATATTGTTTGTTGAATAACTTTGTAATTGCATAATTGTTTTGGCATTAGTTAAATGTTAGATTTAATCGAATGAGCATGTAATTGAACATTATAGTTAATTTTCTCATAAATAAACTATGAACTAATTTTTTTTTATGATTTATTTATTTTTAACTATCTATTTAGAATTATTTCCTATTGGAATGCAGTTGATAAAGGTTAAAACAAATATAAAAGCTAGTATATAAAAATACAAATATACAAAAATACATATTAAATTATAAATAAATTAAGTTTTATATGAAATATAAGCAAACAAAAATATGTAAGATAAAATAATTTTAATTCTTCATCATATTTTTATACATTTTTATACATTTATTATACATTTTTATAAGTACATAAAAATATATATATCTATAAAGAATTTATCATGTTTTCATATGTTTTCTATATATTTATATTTTATTGATTTAGATATCTACAAATTGTTATGAAAAGTTTTAACTGGAACTATACGTATTTTCTCTTATCATATTATAAATCCAATATATATATTGATACATATTTCACTATTATTATTCATCAATTATTTTGAAACTGAATAGTAAAAATCATAATAATCAAATATTATGTTCGAAATGCACAAAATTTACACATAAAATGCAAAGAATACGCATATAAAATATATATACCTATATAAAATATAAATATATAAATATAAATATAAATATATATACCTATATAAAAAAATATTTTTTATCTTAAATCTTTTGATAAAATATATTTCTATTCAATTCATTATTTCTATATTCTACATAAGTATCTAAATATTTATAATTTAATAAGTTTATCAAATTTTTATTGTATTTTATTTTATATTTTATATTTTTTGTGATAAAGATTATTAATGATTTTCATCATTTAAATATAGAATACAAATTGAATTAAAATATTTAAACATTTATGATATTTTAAAAATTAATTTATAATAATTATAATAATTTAAAAATATATATTTTAAAAACCAAATATATGAATTAAAATTCGATAAATATTCGATAAAGGTTAAAAAGTTTAAATTTAAAAGTTAAAAGAGAAAGTATTAAGAAGTTATATTAGAAAGTATTAAAAATATATAAGAATAGTAATAATACACCATTTTTGTACATATATAGATTAATTAATTTTTATTTAAATTTTTTTTATTTATTTTAGTGTGTATACCTTAGTGCATTATAAAAATATGTATGCTGATTTTTATTAAAATTTTATATTATTATTTTATTATATTATGATTTTAAATGAAAAAAATAATCATACAAATAATCTTGTATAATAATCAATTAATAAATAAATAAACTTGTTGTCACACAGCATTAATATTTACAAATATATACTATAATATTTACAAATATAAATACATATAATATAATATTTAATGTGGGAATTAAATATTAATAGTAAATTTTAATCATTTTATTTATTTTTAAAAGAGGAGTTTGAATTAATATTTCTTTCATTTTAAATTATTTTTGTCATAATTACGCATATTTGAATTTTATATGCTAATGTATTTTTAATTCTTAATTTTTTAAACAATGAAAGTATCTTTTCTATGTATTAATTAAAATATTCGATGTTGGAAATTTTTGCTTTCACATTTTCTTAAGAAATTTGTGAAAATTTATTTCTTAAATATATCTTTTATCTTTTTAAAAAATTTTTTATTCAAATAAGATAATTGATAGAACTAAAAAAAAAATTAAATTTAATTTTTATGTTTTCTGTATATTTATAAAACTTTTAAAAATTATCATAAAAATAAATCATGATAAAAATACATTTAAATAAAATTTTCATATAATCTTTGAATATAGATTCTCAATCTGTGAATTGATTTTGAAGACTTTGCAAAATTGAATGCAAAATGATTTTTGAAGAATCATTATAATTATTTTTACTTTGCAATTATTTATATAAAAGATTTATTTACTTATTAAATTTTCATGGAAGTAACTTAAGATTTATTGCAACAAATATTTAAAAAAGAGTTAGAGATTTATCATAATCATAAATCAAATATATTATATTTCATATATTATAAAATTTGAACATATATTTTAAGACAGGTTTTTAATATTTCTTTTTAATTTTTATAAAATTTTATGTGTTACATTCTTGATTTTTAATAAAATATTCTTTATTTCTTTATTATTAATATTATATTATTTCTTTGATTTATTTTATTTTAGCAGAAATATATTTTTATATAGTTATAAAAAGAATAATATTTTATTTGATTATTTAAAAGGATAATTTTTATTTGGTTATTTATTATGAAAATAAATCGAAAAATGAGAAACACTGCTTTAATAATTATTGCAAAAAAAAATATTAAAAATTATATTACATTACAAGATAATTTTATTGAATATACAAATTATTTGAATAATTTTAGAATAAATAGTGCAGAATAAGCATTATAAAAAAGTTAACAATAAAATAATTGAAAATTTAAAAAGATTATTTCAAATGAAATGTTTCATTTTGTCCCACTTTATAACAATAAATCAAGCAAAAAAAGTTCGGATATTTATAAGCTTATAATGTATCTAATTGAAAAAGTAAATGCCTTGAAATTATGTACTGAAAGGAAAATAAAATTTAAAATGCAAATACGAATGCACTAATAAAAAATGAAATCGAATAAAAAAAAATGTTTAGTTGAGAAATTATAGAGATTAAGAAAACAGAAAGATCGACAATAGCAGCTAAGAAGAAAATATAGATGAATGTAATCACGAAAGTTTGTATCATTGTCTCTTTCTTTATGGATGGTTCTCAGCTCTCACTATTCTCACATATGAAGGTTCATGAGAACACGCGACAATACTTAACAATTTCATCATTTTTGCTATATCTACTCATTCGTTGCATTTCACTTAGATTTTCACTTGTTTATACATGAATCTAATGTATAGATTATTTCATATTCAATATTCATTTTCAACATTTATATATGATTTATTAAAATTTTTTACGTCACAAAATTTTCAATTTAATAAAATTTAATTTCATTTTATTAATTTAATGAAATTAATACAATTAAATAATATTTTAATATATTTGTTATTTTCGTATTATTATTTGAAATATCAAATTATGTATAGTTTCGTATAACATATTCTGTGAATTATTCTGTGAAATATTTTTTTAACTACATATATTTAAATTATTGAATTTAATGTAAATTGCATCTTTATAATTGGAATATTATTTGATATATTTAATTGATATATATTTACAAGCATATTATATTTATTTTAATTAGATATTTTAAATATTATATATGCAAACATATAGAATTGAATAAAAAAAAATATTGTTAATTTATATATTCGATTATACATTTATTTAAATATAAATAGATCAAAAGAAATATTTTTTAATATTTTTATATTTCCATATAATATTAAAATTAAAATCTAAATTTTCTTGTTTGAATTGTAAAATCTTAATATTTTTATTAATAAATTTTATTTTTTAAATTATTAAATATTATTAATTAAACTTTAAAAATATATAGTATGATTATACTATATATATAATAATATATAGTATAATCATTTAATTATAACATATTAATACAATTAAACAATATTATATATAAAAATGAATAAAAATAAATTTTTCAATGAAATTCATTAAAATTACACTATTAACAAATTTTTGAAAATAAATATTAATGTAAAATAATATATTATATATTGTATATTTAAAATAATATTAATTACTGCACTAATAATAATATATATAATAATAATAATTATGCTTAATTATGCAATTATGTTTATAATTATGCAATAGAAATTATAGCAATCTATTTGTAACACAAAAAAAGTATATAAATAAGTAGTATATAGATACATATAAGATATCCTATGCAACTAAAAATATTTATATGAGTCGAGGTCGAGCATTATTAATGATTAAAAGTAAAAGTAAATGTTGCACTGAGATATCGTGTAAAATTTATAATTATAATTATATAATTAAATTAATTATATAAATTATTTATATAATTATTATTCAATTTCATTTTTGTTTAGCAATTATATTTTTTTTAAATTTGTTGAATTTGCTAAAAATATTTTAATAATAATTTTAAACATTAATTATAATAATACATTTTTTTTATTATTAGTGATGTCTGTTTTTTAGAAATATTAATATCTTATATTATAATATTATTATATTATAGTATATTCTAATTATATTATAATATTTTATTTTAACATCAATAAAATAATAACATAAATTTTTATATAATATATAAATAAATATATTATCAATCTAATTTAAAAATTTTATAATAATCATCTAAAATTGAAGAATATAAAATTAAGAAGAATAAAAAAAAAGCTGATATATTACAATTTATTATATTATTACTAATAATAATAATTAATAAGTTTTCGTACCTTTTCTTTTCATTTAAATATCTAATTAATTATTATCATTAACTTAAATATTTTTGTATATTTGTATATATTATATATTAATTATTTTATATATATTAATATATTTATATATATAATAATTTATATATATAATAATATATTTATAATATTTATATATTTTTTAAATTTTTATTAATAGAAATATTTTTTTTATTACAATTTTGAATTTTTAAGTAAAATTTTTAATATTATAAAATAATAATTGGATTAATATTATTATTAAAATATTATTAAAATAACTAGACGAATATTATTATTTTATGTCACTAAAACAAAAACACTCACTAAAACAATTTGATAAATATATTTTTGTATAAATATTATTATAGAAAATATATTTTATTATTATATAAGTATATTCCAAAAAATAATTTAAAATATTAAAAAAAAGCAATAAAAATATTTTTGAAATTTATTATTTTTTTATTTAAGAAAACTATGATGCAGATATAGCTTTAATTGAAAATTTTGTTTCTAATATTAAAATATATATTTTTATTATAAGAATGCTATATATAAATTTATTCAGAAATTCAAAAAAAAAATCTGTAAATAAATATAGAATCTTATACATTATTTTCAGTATGTGTATTATTTTTAAAAAAAATCTTTTGTATCACTTTTTAATCAAGTTTAAATTGAAAAAAATTATTAAAAATTATGTGAATTAATAATGAAAATATAAAATTATAATTTCAAGTTTATTTATTAAATTTCTAATTCAATTACTTTTGTTCGTCATTCATACAATCATTTTTGATCAAATTTTTTAATTTTTATTGTTATAAAAAAATTAATAGAATTCTAAAATTTTCCGAAAATTCAATAAATACAATATGATAGATATTAAATTTTCAAAGCAAGTTATAATAAGTATTTTTTTGACATGATGCATTTTGTTATAGGTATAGGAGTGGTTCTGGTAACGGTAAGCGCTGTAGCGTGGCGAGTGACCAGTCGAGAAAATTGCAGCAGTTTCTTTGGTTTCACGGGAATCTCAAGCAGAATCCCGCCAGCGAGGCCAATCCATCCATACGCTGCCATGATTTATCCGGAATTCCAATTTAGAACGCCACCTCCGAGTTATCAGGTGATTAAAAATTTTAAAAATATTGTTTACTTATTTAGTTTTCATATTTGATTTATGATATTTATATATAAAATACGTTCAACATGAATATTTTCAATTTATTTATGCTTTTGTATTTCATACATTTGTATTTCATAAATATTATTACATTTTTTCTTAACATCTCACTTGAATTATTTTTCATAATAATTTACTAATTAGAATTATCGATTGACAAGTTATAAATTATTTTTTTTTATAATTTTTCAATTTTATAATAATATATAATAATAACAATATTACTTTGAATTTATAAAATTTATAAAATTTTATTTTCCATCTATATTTTTTTTCTAAAAATTTTATTCTAAATGGTTAATTATATCTAAGAATTTAATTCATCCATATTAAATCATCTAAAATCATTACCAAATCAATCATTTTATAATTTCAACATTGAAAATTTTTTTGAACTATGA
This sequence comes from Apis mellifera, assembly GCF_003254395.2. NCBI lineage: Eukaryota > Metazoa > Arthropoda > Insecta > Hymenoptera > Apidae > Apis > Apis mellifera. The sequence goes on from NC_037648.1 coordinate 5,248,109, forward strand.
CAATATCAACTATGAATATAAAAGTATGATATAAAAATAATATGGTTTATTTATTGAGTGTTTCTATCTTTTAATTTTTTTTTAACTAATTTTTGATCTTCATAGAGAAATTAATAAAATATATTTATAATTCTGATTTAAATATTTATAATATTTCATTTGGTGAAATAAAAAGGGCATATTATGATTTGTTTTAATTCATAAACTAGCAATGCACAGTTTAATTGATTCATAAAAATAATGAATATGAAAACAAAGTTTATTTGACAGAATGCAATTTTGGACACGTTTTGTAAAAATATGTATATTCTTTTAATATAAAAAGTTAATATAAAAAAAATATCATATATTTATAATTACATTTTTTTTATATTCAATTTTTAATTATTTTGAATATTTTAAAAAATAAAAATAATTAATACATTATAATAAAATTTTGATTATTATTGATATTTGATTATCTGAACGATATCGAATAATAGAAAAACAACAAATATTTTAAATATAGAATATCTTTTTATAAAATAACATTTTTTTCAAGTCAAAAGAAATTGAGAAAATAAATTAGAAAAAAGCAAAAAAAGCAAAAATGATTGAATATTTATGTAATAATTATGCAATAATTACAATTTTTCATATTAAAGGCAGTCACAATTTTAGTCATTAATTTATTGATTTTTCTATAATTAATTATTTGAATAATGGACTGTTTTAAAAATTTTATTTAAAATTTCATATAATATTAATGATCAACAAACCATTTCCTTTTAATGTACAAGTAAAAAAATTTAAACTAAATCTCTATAATTTCAGGCAAGCATGCAAGAATATAGACTTAGACTGCTCCTTTTGGATCGATTGCAGCCAACAACATCTTCACCTCCACCAACTTACAGATCGAATGCTGGAAGCATTGTGAATCCTGGCACGATTAGAGAAAGCAGACCGCCGAGCTATTGCACTAGATCGAATGTTGCATCAAATACGAATGTCACGCCATCGAAAAAGGATGCGAATCTCGTTAGAATCGTTCAAACTGAATCGGAACCAGTAATTTTGAACGGCGATCAAACGCCTCCAGTAGCTGCTGTTGAGGTGCTCGCACATCTCTGATTTATTTTCGTTTTGATTATCGTTTTGTAATTACGATTTGTTACTGTCGCAAAAATATTGTCGCGATTAAAGATAAAATTATAATCAATAATTTTATAAAATTTATGAATCACATCGTGCAATATAAGTATTAGGTTATTCCATAAGAAATAGAATTTTAAAAATCATTTTTCTTAAAATATAATAATATTTATTATGTATATTCTTTTATGAACTATTGTTTTTAATAACTTTTTAAATATTGAAGAATTTTTTTTCAAATAAATGTTTCATTATATAAATTTTATAGAAATATAGTTTCAAAAGAATTTATATTTATAATATTTCTGGCATTTGAAGTATTAGGTTGAACGAAGTTTTTATTAAATATATTAAATTATTCTTTAAAAGTTAAATAATATAACTAATTTGTTTTAATTTTTAATAATGTCTTAATATTTATTAATTTTTTCTATAAAAACAATTTCATGATTTACTTAAATTAGAAATAATTTCGTACAAATAACATATTGACTTTTTTATAACTTTTATAACTTCTTTATATCATTAAACGATTTTGATAATTTTGATTTTGAATAATTTAAATAGATGATTTTTAAAAATCAAATAAATATATGGGAAATTATTTTTTAATTTAATTTTTTAATATTGACAAAATATTAATAATAATTAATTATATTAAATATTGCAATTTTTTGATTCGATTAGAAATATTTATAATAAATTATTTTATTTTCTATCAATAAGATTTAAATAAGATTAGAATAAACTTATTTTTATAATAAAAACATACATATTTAATACATATGTTTCCCATGAATTGAATTCGTATTGTTTTTGTCGAATATTATCGTAATTATTGAATATTATTGTATCATATTATCATATATAATTATTTGTTTTGAAAACAATCTTTATGATATATTAATTTCTTAATACAGTTTATTTTTTTTTATTCAATTCAATTTGTTTTTCCTAAATAATTATATAATACATAAACATTTTTTTATAATTATTCTAAGATATGTATATATTATTTTAGACATTACATATTTCATATCTGCACAACATTCTTTTCAAACTTCTTACAAATATTTATTATTATTTCTATACTTATTTCTATAATTATAAAAATTTATAAATTATAAATATCAAGTAAATATTTTATTAACAGATTTTTTCTCTATAGATTGTTAATTATTAAAGAAAATATAAGAAACTAAAAAAGTTTTATTATTTATAATATATATAAATAAATTATAAATAAAATTGTAAAAATAAAAACATAATTATTCTGAAGAAAATACTAAACGAAAATATAAAAATTTTCTGTTCAACCTAATATCTTGTATCAAATTGAACAAATATTAAAATTTATATATTATAAAAGATAATATCAAATTAAAATTTCCAATATTTCAAATGATATAAATTATCCGAAATAATAAGCGTAAATCTTATTTCAATAACCACATAAAAAATAAATCTAAATTTATAATAACTTTAGGACAATTAAAAATATATAATATATAAAATATATATAATAAAAATACATAATAATGTTAGTACAATTAATTTCGTTTATATTTATGTATAAAAATATATTCATATTTATGTATAAAAAATTAATTTTATAAATTAATTTTAAATTAAAAGTTCTAATATTTTTAATCACATTATATCTCTTTAAATTTGATAATATAACTTATGGAATGACTTAATATAATATTAATATGTTCATTTTCATTCGTCTTCTCAAATTTACTTTTAATAAAATAATTTCGATTTATATTTTAAATGGAATAAATCTTTATGGATAATAAAAATTAAAACTGTCTAGTTGCCAACTAACTTTCTCTAATAAAGAGAAAAGAAATTTATTTAAATATAAAATAACAAAATATTTAATAATATTGTACATACCTCATTGAATGAGTCAAATTATCTGGTATAAATAAAACTAGTTCTTATTAAAGACTTATTAAAGAAAGGAGTCAGGATCAAAAAGCTTCAAAAATCTTTTAGTTTAAAACAATCACAATGTAATAAATAATTTCTATAATAAAAATTCACAATTAAAATAATTAAAATACGATAATTTCGTAATAATTTTAGAAGTATTTTGCTAAATAATAATATTAAAACTTTTTTCAAAAAAAATCATAAATATAATGATAAGTCAGAGATTTGTGTAAACAAATGATAGATAAAGAAAATTTTTTAAAAATTATTTTATAAAAAAATAATACACGATCACATTCTTAAAAATTATTTCGAAACAACTCAAATTATTCCATGATAGTTACTCATTTTATTTCGTGATAATTGTTTATTATTTATGTATTTATTATTTTAAGTTATTAATTTTGTTTTAGTACATTACAATAGATATTTTGATGTCCAAATTTAATAAATTAATTATAAAAATTAACTTTTGCCTTAAGAAAAAAATATATAACAAACTAATGATTCAATATAATTAACTTTAATGATCAATTTTATCACTGTCATATTATCGATATCATACTAAAAACTTTTAATATCAAAAAATAATAATATCATAAAATAAATATTTCATAATAATCAATTTTAGATAAAAGAAACTGTCGTTCCTGATAATTTTTTTTAATTTTTTCAAACTATTAAAAAACATTAACTCAAAAAAAAAAAAATCAACTTGTACAACAATATTTCTATCCGATAATTTTAAATTCTAAAATAAAGTATTATTTTAAGATCATTTATTTTTATTTTTAATATTAATTAATCATTCGTAATAATGTATGCAATCATCCAAAATTAATACAAAAAATGAAACAAGTAAATGCTTTTCTGAAACTAAAATCCTTGTTCATTCCACTATATTAATTTTAATTTTAATTTTCTTTCTCTTAATTATAATTTAGATCTTCGATTTTTATTGCCTTTTTTATTCTCTTTCTTTAATAATTAACTTGGATATCTGTTTTAAAATCAAGTGAAAAAATATTATTATAATCTATTTTCTGAATTTTCTCTACATATGTAATATATTTTCATGAGAGTACTTATAATAAATTAAATAATAAATAATATAACTTTCACGAGTCGAATAACTACAAAATAAAAATTAATTCATAAAAAATTCATAGGAAATAATAAATATGCAATTATTTTTTTTAATTTAAAAATTTTAAAAAATTCTTTTGTTGTTTTCTTATTCCATAAAATATAACTTAATCTAATTGTTTTATATAGAATAATTAAATTTAAGTGGATTATATTTTATGAAGTATATGAAGAGATTTAAAAAAATAATTAAGTTTAAATGAGCTATATTTTATAAAATAAAAAATGTTGGCTTTATCGTTTCCTATTTATACATTTAAATTTCTTAAAGACAATTTATTATTTATTTAAATTTATCAAAATTTGTTTACTCAATCTATCCAAATAATCCTGCTATAGCTAGATAGATAATAGATTATAAATGACAATTCGTCTTATTACTAATTTTGTTAATAAGTAAAATTACAGTATCTATTAGATAATTTGTTTTGTTTACTTTTGATAACTTGAATCGTAAAATGAGGTATAAATTTTGCATTGCGCAGCTAATAAAGTCGCATCATCTATATTTAATAAATTATTACTTGCCATTATAAAACTAACAATTATGAAAAATTAATAAACTTGTGATCATAAAATTGATACGAATTGAATATCAAAATAAACGAATATTTGAACGAATTTTTACAATATGAAATTTGTTTTCTGCAAATTTGTATTGAAAATGTTAATTTTTTCGATTTCTCATGATTGAATAGAAGAAAAGAAAGTAATTTTAAACAGAAAAGAGAAATATAAATATAAATGTTTATTTGTGAGTTTTTGCAATTGATAACAAATAATTAGAAAATATTTAAAATCGAAAGATTTTAAAATATTATATAAATATCGAATAAATGTGTTTCATTGCACAAATATTTTTGATGTTTTGAGCTGCGAATATTACTTTGATATTCGTTATAATGTAATGTATTTCATTAAATACAATATGTGCATATCTGAATGAAAAATCATTCGTTCATTTGAAATTATTAAAAAAAAGAAAACTGTAATGATTTTAAAAATATTTATTCTGTAAAAAGCCAATATTTTTGGGATTATTGGCGCTTGTATATATAACAATATAACAATATAAAATTATATGATATTTTTTCGATTTTAGATTTGTAAAATATTCGCGCGTAATATATAGATATTATGTATATTAAGAAAGAATACAAATGATGAAACGTGTTGTACTCTCTTAATGTGCCGGTAAAAACTTCTAAGGTCTTCCTTTTGTTACAACTATTCATACTAGATTTTTAAGAAAAAGAAATCGAAGATTCGAAGAAGTTATACATTACCGTGTATAAGCTTGTGATGTACTTGGAAATACTAATTAAAAATTGCATTATATTTCATATTTTTAAAAAAAACTACAATGTATTATAGAATAGTTTGAAGTTACAAATTTTGTTCAATTTATAATAAATATTATATAATAATATTTAATAACGATAAAATAGCTTTTCGATTATTTTTATTTTTTATTTTTTTTTTATCGTTTAAGATGATTTTTAAATTTATGTATTTTCCAAGTTATTTTATATATAAATAATTACATTAATAAAAAATATAAAGTTACATGAATTTATCAATTTACCAATAAATATGGCATGCAAGAATAATAACAAGTAAAGCAGCTTTAAAAACAACTATGTTGTCACAAGCTTTAATGACATAAAGTAATATTTACTGATTGCTTTATTATTGCGACTTGTATTGACGAAGTATCGTTAAAAGTCGAAAAGATAAAAAAATCTTGTGAGTTATATACAATAATATATACATATTTTTGTAATTATAATTTAATGAAAACAAGTATTACATCCGTTATAATATTGTCGGTTTTTATATACAGTAATAAAAATATTTTATTAATGATCTATAATGTTATAGCTCCTTAATATCTCATTCTATTTAAATTTTCAATTTTAAAAAATTTTTAAAATTAAATAATATTTGAATAAAAATTTATGAATTCTTCCAAAAATTATATAACTTAAGATAAAAAAAAATTATAATTCGTTTATTAATTTAATAATTTTTTTCCTTATTTTTTTCCGTAGTACAATTTTAATTCAATCTGTTTCATTACATTGAATAATTATAAATTTATATAAAAAAATAAAAAAATAATTGTAATATATGCAAACAATTTTTAATAATTACATAAATTATCTAATATTAATTTTTTTCAAGAAAATATTTTTTTCATGAGTTATATTCATAACATATCTTTATTATATTATTAAATTTTATTTTTGTTATAAAAATATTTTTAAAACGTTCCAAAATTTTATTTAATTTTTATTTAACATTTCTATTTAATTAATTAAAAATATATTCAAGACTAGAAAAATTATTATATTTTATCTAGTAGATATAAATATTAGAAATATTGTTCCTGTATAATCATATATAAATATATATATAAATTTAAATTATATTATATTATTAATTGCTGTATACATAATACCGACAAAATTAATAATAATAAATAGAATACTAAATATATAAATAGTAAATGTAGAAGAAATAAATAGAAAGGCAAGAATTTTGAAAGGCGGCCTTAACCAAACTCGCAATGATTCGTGATATAAGAATAGTTAAACTAAAAATCATCCATCGAATAATTATATTGTTCCTTAACATTATTGTAGAGCAATTTGTATATATACAAATATATTTATCTGATTTATTTGATTTTCTTCGTGATTATGTATTTCCATATCTTTACAATTGTTTTTAATTTTATATTTAGAAACATTTTTGCTATCATACATATAGTATAATTCAATTATTTATAATTCCTTATTATAAAAAAACAACAATTAATAACATATAAACAAATAATATAAATCACAATTTTTTTTATGATTTTTTTTTGTAGCAATATTTCTCAATTTATAATTCATTCGTAGAGTATATTCATTTTTAGTATATTCATTTTTATAATTCATTTTTAGAGTAAATAATTTTAATATTTAGATATTATAAAATTTTTATTTTATTGCATAATTTTGTTGATAATAAAAAGAAAATATATAATCTATATAATATTAAAATACCATATCTATTTAAAAATAATATCTAATTTTAATATTTGAATAATATTTGAATGCTTTCAACAATTAATAATTTTTTTAAATATTCGGTATTAATATTATTCCATTCTTCCTTTAATTATTCAATATATTATAATGTTTCAATATTTCTTTTAAAGTTATTGCAGTTTTTTTAATTCTATGTTTCAATTTGTCTCATAAGTTCTTAATAAAATTGAAATTTAGATATAATAATTTTTAGATATTTATTATAAAAAATGTTTCTACACAATATATATTTTATGTTTTAAATGATGTTATTTTTATATAATAAAACTTCTGATATTTTAAATAATAAAAAGATTATCCGGTCTTAATATAATGACTGTTCAGTCATATATATAATAAATTTTTGCATGATAAAATAATTATTTATTCTTATGATCATTATTGTTAAGGACAAAAGTTAAAATAAAAGCGGTTAGACAGCTTGGATTTTATTTTCAATAGTCTAACAATAATTTATAAGCGAGTATAATTCTCTAATACTTTCCAGATCCTTAATTTAAAGAAATATAGCAATAACGGCCATTTCTGAAGTCACTTACATGCCTACACTGTCTGATAACAGATTATCATGGAATATACAAAAATATTTATTCCTCACGCGCTGCGATATGAATTCGCGAGGATCTATTCGAAATCGCTCTTCAACACAATTATTGGTTCTTTTAACTCACTCTTAGTTTGCATTTAAATAGAGAATAATAATTAGAAGAGAAACTAAAATCCATGCTTTATCGGACATATATGTATATGAACTTTTTTCATCGTTTTGATGTCTAGAATCCATCCTTCAAAGATGTCCTATATGTTTATTAATATCCTATATGTATATATATATATATATATATATATATATATATATATATATATATATATATATACATACAGATATATATATATATTATTTTAAAAATTATAATATATATATATTATTTTAAAAATTATAATATATTTTTTTTTACATGTTAAAGTATAATAAAGTATAAATACAATGATTATATATAATGATGCAAGATAGTTGAAGAAGGACAAAAAGTTATTTCATGAAGTCATCCAATATCACTCATACCTGAAACTGGTATTCAACACTTTGAGAATATGACATGAATTAAATTCGCGATTCACGATGATCTTTAATTCCGGTAATATCGTCATAATAACCTAACGAAATATATTTTTTCACAATGATTTCGAAATTCTCGCGTAATACGAACAATTTCATGGATTCCTGTTCTGAATTACGCAATGAAACTTGCGCAAATGCTTGAACTCATAGAAATCGTCAGTAACTATAATCGAGATTTCATCGACGAGAATGTTTCGCGTGTTCGATTCTATAATACGTGGTTTACACGAGGGATTGATTGATTCATCATACTTCGATGAATTTTCTGTCTCCTTTGACTGCGTTAATTAAATAATGAGTTCGTTATTTACAACTTTATTGTAAATCTGTAAATTTAAGCATTGAAAATTCATTTTCTAAGATCGTTACGAATAATGAATGATCAGAGAATATATCAGAGAATATAGAATCGACGGTTCAGTTACCATGAAGGACATTTTACAAATAATTAGCAAGATGTTGGATACGTCTATGAATATTATATATATCCATAAATCTTATTGATTATATTGAAATACATATTCTTGAAACTATTATAGAAATCGCAATGAACCTCTTTATCCGTGGTGTTTGCAACATGCAATTCGATGCGTTCTTGATTAGATATATATATATATATATAAGATGTATGTAGAAGTTAATTCATATAATTATTAATTGTTATATTTTCTTTATGATGAATGGACTAGTGCGGTGATACTAAATGTGGTATATATGAGAACTGAATCTCTCACAATGTTACAATGATAGGTGATCATGTCCGAAGATGTGTTCAAACATGGTGCGTAATTACATAGAAACTATCTATTGTTGTATCCGATGGTCAGAAAATCCGTTTTCAGTTCAATTGAAAAGATCACAATTTCCCGATGGGACATGATAAAGTAATATCATGATTAGTGCCCGACTCGCAAGTTAAAAGAAAATTCCTCGAATAAGAATGATAGTTGTCCTTGAGTCAATCGTATCTCGAATATATATATATATCCTTGGGATCGGACTCTACCAGGCTGAAGTCTAAAATATATAATTATAAATGATTGATTAAACTTTTCTCAAAAACAGCAATGTTTTCAAATCATTACTTTTTTAGATTAGCAATCGATAATAATAGGATTTCCATACGAGAAATTTCTCCGAATAAATTGTTTATAAATTTCGCGAGCATGCTTATGAGGTATGAGCAACAAAAGATATGAAGTAAAAAAATATTAAATTTTAATCTATATATATAATATTGATAATTTTGATTATATTCTAAATATGATGTTTATTAAAATATTTATTTATTTTAATTTTGTGATTTTAAAAAAATAGAAAAGATAAATTATACTATAATAATCATAATTTTAATATATTAATGAAAATTTGAAGTACTCATATTTTTGATAATGATATAACAAAAAAAAGAAAAATAGTAAATTAGTAGAAATATGAGATATTTAATTAATAGCAATTTAATTAAAATTTTTTAAAGATTTTAAAGACAAATAAGAAATATATTTTCTATTATATTAATTATCGATCTATTATAATTGTATAGATCCAAAAAACACAATTACGTATGTGATTATTGCAATAAAATTATTAAGATAAATATTTAAGATTTATTATATTTGATACTATCTATTATGTTTATATTTTTATAAAAAAATTTTTTTATTAGTATTTTAATATAATTTCATAACATATTTTCATTTCATTATTTCATTATTCATATATTTTCTCAATAATCATATTAAATTTATGTATATTTATATTTATATATTTACGTTTGTACGTTCGTATTTATAACTCAATTTTTTCTTTATTTAGAAATCAAAAGTTTTATAAAATTCATAATATTCATATTTATGCATATTCTATATGAAATTTTTTAAACTTTTTGGTTTAATTTTTTTATTTGTTATTATTTTAAACTTTCAATAACAATGAATAAAATCTTCTATATCCAAAATATAAAATGAGTATTTTATATTCGTATTTTGTATAATCTTTATTATCGATATGAGGCACGCATGATTTTTATTTTTAGCTTTAGATAATAATCCAAATAAATTCCTGTTATGATATTTATTTCTTTGCCTTAATCTATATCATTCATACTTGTTAATATCATTGTTTCTAATCTTGATTTAATCTTTTATATTAATAAATTTTATATTAATTTCTTTTCTTTGAATCAATAATAATTTAACACTTTGATTTTGTTGTATTTATCTATTGCAATATGTATTTAATTTTCTGCTATAAAATTATATTCTGATGTCTACTTAAACAAAAAAATTCCCATTACATGGTAAGGATGGAATTATTTAATTTCCTCAATATTTATATTTGTAAATTTAGCGTCTCGTGAATCTTTATTTACTATATTTTTTGATCTAGGAATTCTTTCTTTATGTTTATCTTTTAATCATATGTATTATTTCTAGTATTTTCTGTTCGATTCTGGTTTATTAATTCATAATTTTTATTTTGTAAAAAGTTATTTCTTATCTGCTTGTCTCTTATTATCATTTCATTCTGTTTCTTGCATAATATTTCGATAATCTCTTCGCATACTTTATTATAGTATACTAAACTATTAGTTGTATGTTTTCCTTTCTTTTTATAAATGGTTTATTTTGCACAGGTCATTTGTTCTATATAAAGCATCTAGACATGTCTAAGTGTATAACAATCTTGCAATTTCAATAATTTCTATCATAAATATATAAAATATATAAAATATATATATATAAAATATAAAAATATAATACATTCTATTATATTTTTCACATAATAATTTTCATGATTATTTGCAGAACGCGGCGCAAGTTTATTAGTTAATAAAATTACCAAAATTTCGTGACGTAATATTTTGATTTATATTCAAACTTAATTATTTTTTTTTATTGTTCTCTCAATCGCTTTATTATATGTATTATTATTACATATTATTATTATATATTCTAGATCTTATTATTGTTTTTAATATTAATTTTTATCTTTTAATGCTACGCTAAAAAAATTTTAAATTTATTTACGAAAACTAATGTTTGTTTAGTTTGTGTTTTCAAATTTCATCATTAATTGTATTTTTAATTCTATTTTTAATTTTTTTAACCTTGTATGATAGAATATTTATTTTTTATGTCATCAAGAATTAAATTTCATTTGTTACTCAGTAACTACTTTTTATGAATTAAAAATAAAAACGTTGATTTTAACATATAAAAATTTTCTATAACTGGTTTCTTTTATCGCTTTCAATTCTTTTTTTTTTTTTTTTAAATAACGTATAATAAATACAGTTGTTCCGTTGATACTAACTCTACCTACTAACTCTACCTCTATTCATACGATCATAAAAATTATTCCATTAACGATTTTCTTTCAAATTTATCAACTAACAATAGTAGAATTATTAACGAAATCAATGAATATTCTTATATTTTTACATTATGGGAGTGTTAAAATTAATTTATTTAATTAATTTATTAATTATGATTTTTCTTTATGCAATGTATTATAATCAGAAGAAAGTATTTAATTATCTTATATTTCGTAAGATTAAAATTTAGATTTATTATTATTAAAAATAATAGATAATAATAGATAAATTATTAAAAATAGATTCCAAAAAAATTAATTTATATTTAAATAAAAAATAATGATCTATTTTTTTTTGATGTGAAAGATTTTAATTTGAAAAACAATTAAATTTTTATATCTTTTCTCATTACTTATAATAACAGTAATAATAAGCCAGATATATCGTTATGTATATTTTTAAAGATTAAATTCCTTCACATAGCCTATAGTTTTTAAGCTATAATCAGTTCGTTCTTTCTTTATTAAGTTAACGATTGTTAACTTTGATATAGTATTCATCAGAAACCAATGCTGAATAATATTTGGTGAAATAATTTTAAATATTTTAAATATTATTTTAAATATTTTAAATATTATTTTAAATATTTATATTTTATATATTTTAAATATTTTAAATATTTTAAATATTTATTTAATAATATTTAATAATTATTTATTTTATATTCTGTTATATTTAAATAAAATAGTATTTAAAACAAGATGTAAAATTTTGGGAAATAAAATATTTTTAATAATTTAAAATATAAAATAAAATATTTTAATTTTGCTTAAAGAATTAGACCATCTTACAAATAAAATGTTTTTTTTTTATTCATTTTTTTTAAAGAATTTAAATTTATCTAAGAATTTTTATTTATCACGAAAGAATCGAAATATTGCAAAAAGTTGAGATGGAAATAAATTCTAAATAAAATATAGTTTTGTAGATAGAAAAATCATCTAGTTAATTGTAACATGATTTTTGATACATAATATATAAAAAAAAAATATTATTTATATTTTTAAATATATTGAGTATAAAATATTATTTTCAACAACATTTAATAAATAATAAATAAAAGAAGTACATTAATATAAATAAAAATTTCGAAATAAAATTTAAATATTTTCAATATTTTTTAAATAAAATATTATTTTCAAAGATTATTTTAAAAAAACTTATTGTATTAAATAAAATATTATTTTAAAATTACACATATAAAATGAATAATTTTTTATTATTTATTATTTATTATTTAAAATATTATTTTACTTAATTCTGTCACAAATCTGTTAGAAACATTAAACATTCCTCGATAAAACTAATGTTTTTCTCAAAATTCGTAATAGCTAGCTTTTTCTAGTTTGATAGTACATAATAGCCATTCTTTTGTTTGGAAACAATGATTTGAATTCTGATATATTATCTTTTTGCAGAATCTGTTATATATAATTTGTTATTGTCAAATACAATTTATGAAATTTTTAGAAAAAATTTAATTCATTGAATTCCAATAAATTGACAAGGGATTCTCTGTTTTATTCTAAATTTTCTTTATTCATTTATTTCTTAAACACAAATATATTTTTAGAAGAAATTGTTCTTTCTCTTAAAAAATTATCACGAGCTACTTCCAATTGTTTTTTTTAATGTTGTTTCTTAGTTGATTTCGCAAATAAAGAATCCGAAAAAATCCTCTACAGTATTTTCATTGTCCTTTATATAGTAATTTAGAATTCTATAATTTTTTTTATAATTTATTACTATAACATATACTATATACTATAATAATATTGAAGTAACAATATTTTATTTAGAATTAATTTTTAGATATTTTATTTTTAGAATCATTTTAAAATAATTGGAAAGAGAAATTTAATATAATGCAAAAAAAGAAAATTTTAATATAAATGAAAAATTGAATTTTGTCAAAAATAACTTCATGATTTTGAATCATAAGCAATATTCGGAAGATCAAATCAAGAACATTAAATATAAAAATTATATATAAAACTAAAAATAAAGTATAGGTGGAACATATAAAAAAAGAAACATATTTTCATAAAAAATAAAATAATCAATAATAATAAATAAATAATCAAAAATTAATAAAAAAATAAAATTTTATTATAAAAAATATTTGAAATAAAAATAATTGCATGATTAGGAGAATCATTAGGAGATTCATCGAAGAATCTTGTGAATGAAGAAAAAAAATGCAAAAAATCTACAAAATATTATAAAAATGAATAAATTGATTTTTGCAACGTCAATAAAATTGCAAAATAATGAGATAAAAAATATATTCAAAATTTTTAAGAAAATCACAATATCCTCAATGAAAATATTATTAAATATAAAAAAAATTTACAATTATGAGCTTTTATAATATATTTAAAAACTGATTTTTTAAAAGAATAATATAAAATTACATATATTAATAAATAGTTATATTCATATTATACAAATTATCCGAATAAAAATTATATATTCGATTCGAATTATATTTTTCTTATTTATAATAAATTTATGAAATATATTTACAAGAAGTAAATGTGTCATATAACCAAAAGATTATTAATATATTTAGAAATAATATAAATATTAAAAGAAAAAAATTTTTAAAAATTACTGTTAATTTGTAATTGAAGTTGTAATGAATTACAATAAATATAAATAAATTTGATAACAATTAAGATTTGAACACATTTTTCAGAGTTCAATATTACTATTATTATTTTGGTATAAATAAAATTATTATAATATATATTATTGTTAGAACTATTATTAATAGAATTAATTTCTATGTATATATACATATATATTTCTATATATATTATAATGTTACTTATGTTCATTAAAAAAACTATTGATAATAAATGGGGAAATTATTTTCAGAAAATCATTCAGAATTTTATCTTTTAATTTAATCTAAGAAATAAAAATGATAAGAGATAAAAATTTTTGTATTAAATATACAATGTTATTAATTATGATTAACTTACATAATATTATTATATTATCCACACTATTTATAATAAAATCTTAGATTTTAGAGCAATATACCTGAAAATATCAATAATTTAAAAAATATATATATCGAGAATTAAAATTAAAATTTCGATTAATCGAGTATATATAAGAATATATTTATTTGAAAATCTATTATATTTGTTTTACAAATTGCTTAAAAAATTAATAATTAAAAAATTATCTGAACATGAAAAAAATATTATAAAAGAAACAAAATTATTAATTCAAATAAAATTTAAAAATAAAATGGAATTAATTTATGTAACAAATTTTGATAACTCTAATAACAATACAAATTGAAGATTTTTTATGAATATAAATTTATCAATAGAAACAATATGATAGATGAAGAATTAATATAATTAAAACAAATAATTATTAATTATTTTTCATATTATATATATTTTATTATTATATATATTTTATTATATTATATATATTTATTATTATATATACTTTAAATATTTTACATAAATTTACTTTAATTTATTTCAAATCAATTTTTAATATATTATCTTTAATATATTATTAATAAGATTATTATAAATAATATTTTTTCAAAAATAAAACCTATCGAATAATTTATTAAATTAATTAAAATTAAATTAAATCTTTTTTTTTTATTAAAATTGTAAACTTTAAACTTTAAATTTATCATTTCAATGAATGAAAATTAAAATTAGAAATCCATTTTCTAATCTTTTTCATTTATTGCAATATGATTTTCAATTGTCAAAATATCATATTATTAAATAAAGAAATAATTTTTAATCAATTATTATCTTTATGTTTTTGTTATACTTAAATTTCTCGTTCATATACTGTCTTATTAATCTATCCAGACAAGAGATAGATGTGAAAAAACGTAATATACATTTCTAAAAAAAAATATTGAATCACGAGTCCATAATTTCTGCATTGTCTTAAATATGAATATTTTAAGTTTTTATAATTAAGATATCGAATAAAATAAAATAAAAATTTCAACGAAATGGTTTTTCATTTCTTAAATAAATTTTGATAAAATTTTGATAAAATTTTTAAGTTTTTCTCATATTTTTTTTATATAAAAAGTCGATTCATTTTGCATAAATATAATGATAAATATGATAAAAAATATATAAAAATATAATTTATCATATATTTAATATATACAAGTTGTTTATTTAAAACTGTAAGTAAATTTTATGGTATAAATATGTTATTTAAATTGAGCTAAATTGTTGTATAACTCTCAATTTCTCTACTTAACGAAATTTATAGGAATAATCAAAACAGACTAGAAGATTTGAATATAATTTTCTAAATATAAATTTGCTTATTCTCAAATAGATAAATTCACTAATAATTTGAATTAATTTGAAATTAAGAGATCAATTGAAACATTAATTCAAAAATCTTTGTTTTTATTTCATTTGAATTCAATGTTTTTTATTCCGATATGATATTACTAAACAGAAAAAATAATAGTCAAAATTCAATATGTATATTTTGATACTTTTTTACGTTATTTGAAGAAATTCCTCGTATAGAAATCTATTTTCTATTATTATCGGTCACTAATTTCTAAACCTAAGCAAAGGATGATATTATTTAATAAATATTTATTGCTGTTTTTGAAAAGAGTTTAATTGATACTTATAATTTTTGACACATTTCAGTTTGATCGAAGCGAAATTCGATCCCAAGGATGATATATTCCAGATACGATTAACTCAATGATAACCAATTTAATCATTTGATCAATGGTAACCAATTTAATTTAATTTTAATTTAATTAATTTTCATCGTGAATCACTGGCACTGACTGCAATATTATTGGTTATTATCGTGCCTTATTGGAAAATTGTGATCCTCTCAATTAAACAAAAAATGGATTTTCTGATGGCATGAGCCACATTTGAAAAAGAATCTCATTGCAAACAGATCGTAGTTTGATTATCGGATATGACAATAAATTTTTTTGTAATTACGTATCGTGCTCCGACATTCGGATACGATCATCTGTGATATTATGAAAGACTCAGCTTTCGTAGCATGAGTATCACATTTACAATAGCACTAATAGCAACAATAGCATTCTCATCGTGAAGAAAATATATTATAGTTACAAACATTAGTTTCTACATATACACATATATACTTTAGTCGAAAAAATATTCAACATATATATACTTGCACTTAACAAATTACTATTACTATTAAAATACTATTATTGCAAGTGCAAACAGATATATTTAAAACTTAAAAAATATTTTATTTCTACGAAATTTAAAAATACTAATATTTTTTTCAACTTTTTCAATTTTGAAAAAATTTTTTTTTTAAATATACAAATACTTTTGCTTTTATTGTAATTCTATAATGTTGACTTTAATAAAAATATAATAACAAATGGGAATAAATAAAAATTATTTATATGAAGTTCCTTATATATTATATAAATTTTCATATTTATAAAATATATCGAATGAAATAATCATAAATAAAATATTATTAGGATAATGATTTTCGTATTGCATATTGATATTTCTAATTTTTTCCATGTCTAAAGAGATTGAATAGCGATGAATTTAATATGTCAAGATTCAAAGATTCAATCTTTGCAGAATAGATTTGTCATTTGCTAAATTTATAATCTTAATAAATTCTAGATGTTTTATTGATTTGAGAGAATGAATTAATATTGCTTCTATGAATTCGAAATCTGAGCCAATATAAAACATTACAGCAATGGATGATTGTGCAATAGAAGCAATTCCAGAATTACGTGTCGACGCTTTTCACATTAATTTGCATGAACATAACATCCGTGTTTCTTTTTTTTTTAATTTATCATGTTTTTTTTAGAATGGATTTTAAATCTTGAAATTTTATTGTACCGGTTGATATTAATATGAAAATAAATGAAAAAGAAAAATAATATAAAAAATAAAAAATAATCTAAAAAAATATAATGCATCATTGCATTAAATATTTTAAAATTTCAAGTGAAAGATTTATTATAGACATAATAAATACAAAAATTAAAAATGAATAAAAAAAAAAGAGTATGAGTTAAAATCATGAAAATCACAAATTAAATTCATTTGATATATTTCATTATTAATAATAACAATTTCATTAATTAATAATATAAGATATATGATTTATCATATGTATAATAAAGATGATATGACAAAAGAATTATTGATAAAAATCAATTAATAATTAAAATAAAATATGAATTAATTAATAACAAATATAAAATATATATAATTTTATTATACATCTATTAATATTAATATTATATTAATATTACAATATATAAAATTATTATAAGTAATGGTATTATATGGTATTATATACTACTTTTTTCATCCAATTCGCGAAATACTTTAAAAATAAAAACTGGAGATACAATCTTCAACAATATTTGATTAAATGCATTATTTTTTCGATATCATATTGAATTCAACTTTAAATTAGTGAAGATAATTAGTATATTTAGATAGATAGTAGTATTATATTAGAAATGCCTATGTAGTAGAAATTTATAATTAATATCTTAGAAATCAATAAATTTCCGAAATTAAAAATTTATATTTGAAATGAAACATTGTGTGAATCTACTACATGAAACTACAATCATATTTTACTCAAATAATTATATTTATTCAAATTTTTTATATATAAATTAAAAATTAATTTATTTTTAAATTAAGTCAATGAGTAAATAAATAATAATAGTAAATAAATAATATTGATTCTATTAAGATTTCTTTCTATTCTATTATATATTTTACACAGCATATATATTTATTTTATACTACTTTGTACTCTATACATATATGTATATGCTGCTATATATCATACTATATGTATATTTATATTATATTACTACCAAATTAAAATATAATGTTAAGTTTTAAAAATCTAAAGACTCATCTGTCAATAATAAAAAAGTGAAAAAATATTTGTAGTTTAAACTATCAATAATAACTGAACAAGTAGTTATAATTTCTTATTGGTAGTATACAATAGTACACAACACAGTATAATGGTATACAACATATTTTATATATTATATATTATTATTCTATATTATATATCTATATTATTATTATATATTATATATATCTTTTATTATTATATATATCTATTATTATTCTATATTATATATATATATATATATATCTAGGAATAAAATACATTTATTTATAAATCAAATAAATAATTTTTATTTCAATTTTATAAATTATACAATTATTAGTTTTATAAATTATAATTAGTTTTATAGTATTTATATAATGTTATTAGTTATTTTATAGCATATATTTTATAGTATATATTAGTTTTATAGTTTTTATAGTAAGTTTTAAAATAAGTTATAAAATATAAATATACATATATTTAATTTATTATATTTTTATTTACAATTATTTAAATACTAATATGTTATGTACATTTTCTGATTTCAATCTAATTAATCAAATTTATCTTCATTTTCTTTTTCTGATTTTCTATCTTTATTTTTTTCTTTTTCGACTTTTCAAAAAATTATTTATTTTCTGCTAATATTCAATACTTTCACATTAAATGGATAACATTGTTACATCAAAATCCATATGTAATTAATGTTAAAATTATTATTAATATAGTTGATATTATTGTTATTACTATTAAATATTTATTTAATTGTAAATAGAATTATTTATTTGGATAGATATATTTTTTTTTTATCTTTACAGTCTTATTATTTTTTGTAATCATCTAGAATCTGTATAGTCTTTTTCGATTAGAATGATTTGTTGAGTACAAACGTTTTGTTAAATAAATTTTATAATAGCTATGATTTAAGAAATATTCATTCTAAATATCTATTTTTAAATATATTTGAATTTCTGGATTCTGTTGATAAAGAGCGTTAATCAAAGTTTTTTATTTAATATATATATATATATATATATATATATATATATATATATATATATATATATATATATATATATAAAATATAATTTAATGTTATGAAATATATTGATTTATTTTGGTTTTTTGTTTATGATATTTCTCATGATATTTTTGATATTCTCATATTCATCATAGAGATTTCATTATTTTGTTTACATTCCGTTTTCTGGATTTTTATATTTTATTAATCCGTAATACAAAATATATTAAAGTATAAATATAAATATTTGCAAATACAAAATAAACAAAAAATAGTTTTTCATAAAAATGATAAGAAATCCTTTTGTAATCTATTTCATTAATTTATTTTAATTAATGATAATTAATTGTCATTAAATATTTGAACCACAAAAAATTTAACCTTAAAAATGATAAATAGCGCAAAATTGTACAATAAATATATATATATATATATATATATATATATTGTTTTAAATAATTGCCTTGATACAAAGAAAATTATCTATATAGCTAAAATAAAAATGAAAGTTTTATTTTGAAAACAATATAAATATAATAATAAATTTTTAATATGTATAAATTATTTGACAGCATTTTTTAACAGCAATTTAATTATTGTAAAATCTGAAATATATATTTTATTTTAATTATTTTTATTATTTATTAATTTTTATTTTATATTAATTATTTTATTTTATAATTTATGCCAGAGTTTTTGTGCCAAATATTTTTATTTATAATTTTTATTTTATCATTTGTTAATTTTTTTTCTTATAATTTTAAATAATCCTTTTTATATATATTTTGAAAATTATAATTTCAAAAAAATTAAATTTTAATTGAGAATATTCAATTCATAATTGTATAATTATAATTTTCTTTAATTTAAAAAAAATAATAAGAACAATAAATGAATAATTATTTACAAAAAAATATTTTTCACCAAAAAATATATTTCACTCACATTTCAATGTATTTCAATATATTAAATATATTTTTAAGATATGTTGTTTATATTCTATATATTCTATATATTCTATATATTCTATATATTCTAAACAATTTTTTTATATATGTTATATATATTTTATATTGCTGTTCAATTTTAATTTTTAAGATATTATAATCATAAAAATTTTAAATAAATATTTTATAATAAATTCATCATAACATAAATAAAATAAATTTTGATATAGACAATAAGTAACATTTCTCTAATATAAAAAAAAATTAATAAATTATAAAGTTGGTTAAATTTTATTGATTTTTTTTTTATGATAATCGAATTTATATATATATATTTTATAGCTCAACAATAAATTAATTAAAAAATATTTTTGAAATAAATAAAATATGTAAAATATTATTAATATTTATTTTATTTATTAAAATATACATGTATAAAATTAGACTTAATTTAAAATTAAAATTTTTAATTTGATTATAACTAGTTTTATTTTAATTTTTTATTTTAGTTTAATTTTTCAATTAGTTTTTCAATTTTATATGTTATTCTTATTTTTCATTTTTAAGTAGCTAGTAGTTTTTTTAGTTTTTTTAAGTAGCTAGAAAAGTTATATATTTGTTATCTAAATTTCCTGTTTCATATTTTTTTCTTATTATGAGCCAATAAACTAAATTAACAGATGAAAAAAATAAAATACATTATTAATAAAATGTACAGTAATAATGATATTAATTATAAAAAAAAGAGAAATAATAATTTTTGTACACCATAAATATGGAAGATGAAATCATTATAATCATTGTATAAGACAAGCAATTAGAAACGCTCAATATAATAAATTTATTTTATAAATATCGCAATACAATACAATGCAACATTTTGAAATCTAAAAGCCATTTTTAGAAAGTTCTTTTATTTTCAATTTAAAATATTCTTTATAAATCTTTTAGAATTTTCATGATTATAGAAACTATTGCGCAAAATTCAGCAATTATCGCATTATCTATACTTAATCACATGCTATTATATTGACTTTTATAATATGAAGAGGTATAGTATCGTATCGGTTTTAGATACATTCATAACTCTACTACTATAATTTCTATTGAAATTTATCCCTAATTATTAATATTAGAAAACATGTGATTTTCTTGCCAATAATAAATGAAATTGGATTTCAATAAATAATTTGGAAGTTAAATTAAAAATGAATTTTAATGAATATTAATACAAAATTATATTCATATATATGCATGTATATGCATTAGTATGTACATAGTTTCGTCAGTTTCGATATTTTTTTGTTTGAGATTGAAGTAGGTAAAAAAAAAAATCATATCTTCTTACTTTATAAATTTAAATTTGAAAATTAAGCAAAAGCTACAAAATAATTTAAATAAATCGCAGAAAATAAATCATATTCAAAACGTTTATTATCAAAGATGATAAACTGCAAAATTATTTATAATTAAAAAGAAACTTCACTCATTTGATTTTCGTAAAATACTAAAAAAATGAATTTAACAAAAAAAAATAAATATAGAATTGAAGATAAATAAATATAGAATATAGATAGAAATTTACAATTTATTTTCATAGCTTTTTTTGTAATTTCTTAACCTATGACAAAAATGGGTATTTTATAAAAACATGGTGATCTGATCAATGATATGAGAAGAATCGAATCTTCATTAAGAAAATCTTAATTACAGTTTGATGCACGAGATATTGTTCATGAAGATTTTGTTCTATGTATAAACACGAAAGTTGTATTTCTTTTACATAATAGATAAATGATTTCATGTTGTTTTTGCGACTTATCTTATCTATAAGGAATTTTTTCTAAATAAAAATTTTAACAATAATAATAATATGAAATAATTAATTCATTCTTTGTAAGTTAATTTCCAGATTTCCAGATTACAAAAAAGAAATATATAAACTTATAAAATGCTGAAAAAGAATTATAAAAATAAATGGTAATTATAGGATGTCCCAAAATTAACGCAAAATTTAAATTAAATATAAAAGAGAGTTTTTAGTCTTTAGATATTTATTTTTTAAGTGAATCATAAAGTACATAGAATAGAGTTATTTATGGAATAATACATCGGGCAAATAGCCTCCACGGCACATACGCACCCTTTCGTCGAAATTTTTCATGATCTTTCTGCATAATTATGGCTGAATTTCGTTGATGCAGTGTTTAATTTCCTCTTGTAATGCACATATGGTTGTGGAATTGTTAACATAAACTTTTGACTTCAAATAACCCCATAAGAAGAAATCTAATGGTGTTAAATCATATGATCTAGGCGGCCAATTCTGATCATCGAAACGAGAGAGTACATGACCAGGAAATGTCTCATGCAGTAATTGAATTGTTTTATGAATTATTGTATAGCATGTGGCATCTTGAAACCACATATTAGCCACATTAATATCATCCAATTTCGGCAGAAAGAACTGTGTTATCATATCGCGATATCGATCATTAACAGTTACTGCTTGATCAGCCTCATTCTCAAAAAAGTATGGTCCGATGATGCCTCCTGCCCAAAATCCACACCAAATAGTTACACGTTGTGAGTGCATTTGTTTTTCGCTAATCACACGTGGGTTCTCCGAACTCCAAACAATTTTGGCGATTAACAAAGCCATCGAGGTGAAAATGTGCTTCATCGTTTAGGATTATTTTACTCGAAAAACCAGCATCCACTATTTGACGATTAATAATCCATTCTACGTTGTATCTTATGACGCTCCATTTTTACTAACCCTAAACTCTCAGGTATCAAATTGTTCTTTTTTCAGTTGCCAACAATTTAATGCAAAAATAATGACAAATTCAAATCTTGCGTTAATTTTGGGACACTCTTTATTTTATTAATTAAAATTATTTTTCAAAAAAGTTCTGAATTTGAATTTTGATTTAAAAACCTGTACAAACTTTTTTTGGTACTAATATTAGAGAATTGTTGATTTGTTTAATATTTCTAAAAATAATATTTCTTCTGTAGCATTATTTATAAGGAAAAAAAAATCTACAGGATCAAAATGTTTAATATGATTGATTATATGCAAAAAATCATAATTTTAATTATATGCAAAAAGAAATTCTACAAGATTCTAAAATTCTAAAAAAGTTTTTATAACAAAAAACTTTTACTATTTTTACAATTTTTAAATATTTAATAGATGAAGATAGAAACAAATATTTATAGTAGCATTTGTAAAAAAATTAACTTATATCTATAAAGAAAGAGAAAATATAATGTATCAAATTGTATAATACATTCTGTTGCATTGTACTAAAAATGCAGATGACTTTTCCAAATGATAATTTTTTAAAAATAAAAATTGAAATTATAGTATTTCTATTGGGTTGGCAACTAAGTAATTGCGGATTTCAGTTGAAGTTGATGACCTAATCAAAGCAATAATCGATTCGGATCGTTACAGTACAACTCGTGAGATTGTAGAGAAGCTTCATATATCACATACATGCATTGAAAACCACTTAAAACAATTTGGCTATGTTCAAAAACTTGATACATGGGTTCCTTACGAACTGAAAGAAAAGCATTTAACGCAACGCATTAACAGCTGCGATTTGCTAAAGAAACGTAATGAAAATGATCCATTTTTAAAACGACTGATTACTGGCGATGAAAAATGAGTTGTTTGCAACAATATCAAGCGGAAAAGATCGTGGAGCAGGTCACGTGAACCAGCTCAAACAACATCAAAAGCTGGTATTCATCAAAAGAAGGTTTTGTTATCAGTTTGGTGGGATTACAAAAGAATTGTCTATTTTGAACTCTTACCATCCAACCGAACGATCAATTCTGTGTACATTGAACAACTAACGAAATTAAACAATGCAGTTGAAGAAAAGCGGCCTGAATTGACAAATCGAAAAGATGTTGTATTCCATCATGACAATGCAAGGCCACACACATCTTTGGTCACTCGGCAAAAATTATTGGAGCTTGGTTGGGATGTTTTGCCACATCCACCATATAGTCCTGACCTTGCACCATCTGATTATTTTTTGTTTCGATCTTTACAAAACTCCTTGAATGGAAAAAATTTCAATAATGATGATGATATCAAATCGTACCAGATTCAGTTTTTTGCTAATAAAAACCAGAAGTTTTATGAACGTGGAATTATGATGCTGCCTGAAAGATGGCAAAAGGTCATTGATCAAAATGGGTAACACATTACAGAATAAAGTTATTTAATTCCATGAAAAAATTGTCTTTGATTTTCTAAAAAAAATCCGCAATTACTTAGTTGCCAACTCAATACATATCTTATTATATTTTCTAATTACTTTCTAACTACATTCTATTCACTTGAAAAATTTGATAATTAGAAAATGGTATTAAATTTACAATAAGCAGTTCTAAATATAAATTCATTTGACATGACTTTTTTTGTAATTATTTTTACTATTTGGATTTTTTATAAATATATATAAAAATAACATGTAAAAGTTATAAGTAAGTAAAATAACTTGATTAAAAGATTAAAAATATTTTTTTCAAAAGATATTATGTGAAAAAAAAGAAGAAAAACAAATATTTATCAGATGAAAACATCTTACGATTTAAAAGAATTATTAATTTAACAAAAATATTTTTTAACAAGATTACTTCAAGACAAGAGAGTTTTATTTGAATCAATATGGAATTATAAAACATAAAAAACCTGAAGGATTAAAAAATAAATATACATATTGATTTTTTTTTATCATAATACTTTAACAAAAGTAAACAAATAATTTAATTTAGATATTAATGTTTGCAAAATCATTAGAATTTTTAATTGAAAAGAATTTGTACATATATAAAATTGTACATATAATTAAAAGCTATTTTGAAAAATGAATTATAATATAAATATGAAATATATATTTGTACTTACATTATCAACACTTATATTTACAAATTAATTAATTTAAAATTAATTTTTTTTTAAATTTTAAGATGTATCAAAGAGAAATACAGAGTATCTAAAAATATAAATGTCTTTTTTTTCCATTAAATCAAATTCATCAAGTGTAATTTGTTAGTGCAAATGAAATATCAAAATATATATTGATAAAAATTATTCTACACTTTAATATCTTACTTATATCTTAATCTTATATATCATATAGTAATTTTTAATATCTTATTTTTTTTAACTTTAATAAAATCTTAATTATATTATATTATTTATTTATTTATATTATTATTAAAAATTTATTTTAATATTTATTTTATTTAGATTACATATTTTTAATATATTGGTTTTAATTTAAAATCACATGAAATTGCATAAATTTCTTTATATAAAATAATGAACAATATATGAATAATATATAATATGAATAATATATATATATATATATATAATATATTATTATCTTTTTATATATTAATTAAATATATATAAATTATTATATTAATTAAGGATAGGGCTTGTGAAGCGGTCGGGTAATTTGGCTTTTATTTTCAACATTTCGAGTATTTTCAATGGTCTAACAATAATTTATAGGCGGGTATTAACATGTATTTATAACATATTTTTCCTAATGTTTTCTAGATTTTTAATTTAAACAAAAGTACCACAATAACGGCCACTTAACCAGTCACATTTGCACACTATGCGATAGATGCACTGTGGCAGCAAACGTCATGTGTTAAGGCACGATTCCGCAAAGACTCATTCTTCATTGGCCCTCCAATCCCCTTTCAATGTGCATTTTTTCCGAAAAGCAAGGATTAGAGGAAAAATCAAGACTCGCGACAGTCTTAAATTGGAATAGAAATAGAAAAAAAACATAAACAGATAGAATGTTATGAGCATATAGTATACATCAAAATATAGTTAGAATCATTATAGTTAGCAGCAAAGAGTTAAAGTATCACCATTTGTTTATTCAGAGTTCATAATCTAAATAAATATATATAGTCCTACAGTAATGAATGGTCCTTCGAGCAGTAATATCGGTTTAGAGATCTCATTTGTACAATATTCAAAGTCGTTCACGTTTTTGACTTTAACAATATTATATTTAATTGATAATGCTTATGTATTATTATGCATATTTTCTTTTTTTTTTTTTTTAGAAGAAACATGCAGAAATAAAAATTATAAATACTTACAATAGAAATGACTATAAGAAATCTAAGAAAAAATTAAATATAAACAAAATATAGAATAATAGAAATTATTAAGTTAATTTAATAAAATTAATAAGAAAAAAGTTTCGAATAAGATGAAAATATTTTTATATTTCCAATAATGATTATAAAAATA